>NC_028638.1:3410107-3412760 GCF_001406875.1 Solanum pennellii | reverse complement strand
CACACACACACACACACACACACACACACACACACACATATATATATATATATATACACACACACATACATATATATATGTATATAAATATATATGTATATATATACACACACACACATATATATATATATATGTATGTATATATATATGTATATATATATACACACACACATATATATATATATATGTATGTATATATATATATATACACATACATACATATATATATATATATATATATATGTATGTATGTATGAATATATATATATATATATATATATATATATGTATATATATATATATCATGTGCACGCTTCAGCGCAGATCCAACATATTTTAGTTTTTTTCTTCCAATTTATGTGACACAAATGAAATTTGAAAAAGTGAACTAAATTTTTTATGTGTTTTCCAAAAAAATATTTTTGATTGTTAATTTATGTACATTTTAGGTTATTTTCGAATAATATATTACTCCATCTGTTTTATTTTATGTGATACAAGTAATATTAGGAAAGTAAATGAAATTTCTTATATGATTCTCACATATTTTTAGTTGTCATTTCACTATGATTCATAGTACTTTTAGTTCTTACGTTATTTTCAAACAATATATGCAACTTTTTTTTGTTTCAATAAAAATAAGGGAGTCAACCAAATTTAATTATATTTTTTTAACTATGTTTCTCTAAAAGTATCTTAAATTGTTACATTGTGTTTTAAGCTTCTTCTTTTTTATGTAATATTTAACTATGTAACAAGTTAGAAATTAAAACGAAGAATTAGTGTTTTCAAATCATTATATTTCTATATTAGAATGTTCAAATCTTTAAAACTGCACATATATGCACAAATAAATAGAATGAAGGCAAACAATTTAAAAAAATATATATATATGAAATCTTATTTCGATAATAACACATATATATTTTATTTTTAAGATATGACTCCCTCATTTTCGATTTATATGAACTTATTTTTTTTTTCATTTTAATTTTTTTTATTTTAATTTTTTTTATATAGCATATTTAACATCACAAAATTTAAAAATATTTCTACAACTATTTAAATTTCTTGTTATCATTCTTGGTAGATTTATGCTTGCAAGAAGTTAAATTTTTCCCTTTGATCATCATTCAGTTCATATATAAAAAGATGTTTCTAGAATTAATTATTCTTGATAGATTTTTGTTAGAATGAAATTAAATTTTTATTCTTGGTCATCTTTAATACAAATATATCATCCTATTCATTTTTATTTTTAGAGTTATTTTTAACATCTTTTTCTTTAATTTCAATCTAATATATATTATTGATTTTATCACACTAATTTATTTTCAAGTATATTAATTAGAGAAAAAATAAATATTTTTATAATTAATACATGATATTTTTATATAAAAAGTAGGCTTTTCTTTTATAAGAATAATGAATATCACAATAAGTCACAAAAGAAAAGAAAAAGAAAGTGAAGTAATAACAAAATAAGTTAATGGTAATACCAATAACTTAAGATGTTTCAAGAACTATTTAATTTTTTTGTTATCATTCTTGGTAGATTTTTGTTAGCGTGAAATTACATTTTTGCCTTGATCATTATTCACTTCATATATAGAAAGATAATTCTAGAATTATTTATTATCTTTCTCCATAGATTTTTGTTAGCATGAAATTACATTTTTGCCCTTCGTCGTCCTCCCACTTTACTTTTCTATATAGTAGAAATATATATATATATATATATATATATATATATATACAAAACAAAATAGAAGAACAAACAACGAATAGAAAGGTGTACTTGACACATCAATTCATAAGAAATTGAGAGTTGGGGAGGGGAAGTTTGAAAAATACAACAGTCTGAAGTTATTGAGTTCAAATAACTCATTCAAGTCCTAAGGCTATATACAATCACAAGTTTTGATATTTCACTCTTTTCTCTAGAAAACAAGAATAGAGAATGGGGATAAAGATGATATTTTCAATATGTACATACGATGTTTGAATGGTAGTTGAAATAAATTTGGCACTTAGATCACTTGGCCAATCTGTCAAATTTTAAAGAAGACTATCTTATATCCATTTGTTTTTTGCTTGGTAAAAGAAACTTACTATGTTTACACAGGCAGAATTTTGATTTGCCATAGGTGAATTGTCATGCCTCATTCACAACCACGTCCTTTCCTCTTTATATTCAAGTTGTGAGGCAACTGGTACATGCCATTATCCTTTTTCAGACTCCTTGAGACATAAGGAATAAAATTACATTTAAAAGTTTTGTTAAATGATAATACGCACAACATTATTTTTATATGTGCTCAATCTTATGTATCTGAAGATAGATAAGAAGGCTCTTCTATATTTGTATTTCGGTTTCATGAGCAGATTAATTAGAAGATACTACTGACCTGAGATAATAGAACACGGAGGCGGCATGGGAAACACTGGACTTGTTCCAGAGAAACTGAAATGCACCTTCTGATATTTGTATTTTTATTTAAATGTCCTAATATACATTAAATTTTCATATCCCATCACTCGTACACGCACTCGAATCTTTTTTTTTCAATCCTAAATTTATGCAATGAACAATTCAACCTCTAAATTTTCCCAACTTTTAAATTACTCTTGCAGTTGTAGGTGACATATTGAT
>NC_028638.1:3402568-3410093 GCF_001406875.1 Solanum pennellii | reverse complement strand
TATATATATATATATATATGTTATTTATGATAAAAATCAAATGTGTGTGATTCATTTGAAAAACAATGCCCACACATCTAAGTCAAAATCGATGCAACAGAATCAAGAGCTCCATATGGGTCACGCATTAAACGTTGCATGTGGGCATCAAACGTGCGCATCGACGAACGACAAACAACATCAGTCATGGCCCGCACACATTGGACGTGCGCATAGAAATTGACGTGCACCAACATAAGGCGACATCCTTGAAGGCCTGCACACATCAAACATGGTGTGTGCATATCTACAGAGCGACATCAACCGTGGTTTGTGCGCCTCAGCCAACGGCAGACAACATTTGTTGCGGCCTGCTCGCAACGACTTAACATATGTGCATATGGAAAACGACGTTTGAAGATGTCAAGCAACATCTACACAGGCCCGCACGCATCAAACGTGGTGTGTGCGCATTGACTGGGCGACATTGGGCATGACAAGCACGCACCGTACGTATCATGTGCTTTTTAGGGAAATGACGTCTACCAATGTCACGCGACATCGGCCTAGCACTACACGTATTGGAAGTGCGCATATGGCAAACAACGACTACCAATGTCAGTGGACATCGTCTAAGGGCTTAACACATTTAACGGGTTGTGTACGCATTGAATAGGCGACAAAGGTTGTGGCATGCACATATGGCCAATGGAAAACGACATCGGTCATGCCTACACGGATCAATGTAACATGTTCGCATATGGAAAACAACGTCTGCAGACATTAGGAAATATCGGCAAAGGCCTACATATATCAAATGTGGTGTGTGCACAACGTTAGGCGAGATCGGTCATGGCCTACACACATCAGATATTTCATGTGCTAATCAGCTTGGGGACATCGGTGGTGGCATGCACGCGTCGACAACTCCATCCGTCATCAGTCATGGCCTGTTTGCATCGACGTGCGTATATGATAACGACGTCTGCCAACATCAAGAGACATCGTTCAAAAATTGCACGCATCAAACATGATGTGTGCGTATCGACTAGACGACATCAGTCATAACCTGCACACATCGGCCAACACCAGAAGACATCAATCATGACCTGCATGCATCGGGCGTAGCATGTGCGTATATGGAAAATAACGTTTGCTAATGTAAGGCGATATCTATCAAGGCATGCATGCATCAAACGTGATGTGCGCACATCAGCTAGGCGTCATCAAACATTGTCTGCAAGAATCAGACGTAGCATGTGCGCAAGTGGCAAATGACGTCTTCCAATGGCATCAATATCAACAAAAGCCTGCAAGCTTCACGTGTGGCGTGTGCGCATTGGCTGGGCGACATCATTCGTGGCCTACGTGCATCAGCCAATGTCATATGACATCTCCTGAAGCCTACAAGCATCAATTGTGGCGTTTGCACAACGGCTGCACGCCATTAGTTTTGGCCTGTGTGTATTG
This sequence comes from Solanum pennellii, assembly GCF_001406875.1. NCBI lineage: Eukaryota > Viridiplantae > Streptophyta > Magnoliopsida > Solanales > Solanaceae > Solanum > Solanum pennellii. The sequence goes on along the minus strand of NC_028638.1, from coordinate 3,408,644 downwards.
GCCAACAGAAGAAGAAAGCGGTCATAGCCTTCATGCATCAAACGTGGTGTGCGCGCATTGACTGCGTGACATCAGTCATGGCCTACACGCATTGGCCAAAGTAGAAGACATCTGTAATGGCTTGCACGCATCAGGTGTAGCATGTGCATATATAGAAAATGATGCTTGTTAATGTGAGGCGACATCTGTCAAGACATGAATGCATCAAACGTGGTGTGTGCACATTAGCTAGGCGTCACTGGTCATGGCCTGCAAGCAGAGGATGTAGCATGTGTGCAAGTGCCAAACGACATCTTCAAATGGCATCAACATCACCCAAGGCCAACAAGCTTCATGCGTGGCGTGTGTGCATTGGTTGGGAGACATCATATGTGGGCTACACGCATCGACCAATATGATACGACATCATCCAAGTCCTTCAAGTATTAGTTTTGGCGTGTGTGCATCGATTGGGCGACATCAGTTGTGGCCTGCTTGCATCGACCAATGTCGGGCGACATCGTCCAAGGCATGCATGTATCAAAGATTGTGTGTGTGCATCGATTGGGAGACATCGATCGTGGCTTGCACGCATCGGATGTTTCATGTGCTTGTATTGGAAAACAATGTCTGCCAATGTCGGGCGGCATCGGCCAAGGCATGCACACATTAAATGTGGTGTGTGCGCATCAAATAGGCGACATCGGTCATGGCCTGCACGCATCATACATAGCTTGTGCGCATATGGAGTACGACGTCTACCAATGGTATCAGTAATAGCCAAGGCCTGCAAGAATCACCCATGGAGTGTGCGCATCGGTAGGGAGACATCGGTCATGGCCTGCCAACATAGGCCAACGTAAAATGACATCGGCTAAGGCATACAAGCAACAAACATGGAGTGTGCGCATCGGCTAGGCGACATAAGTCGTGGTATGTGCACGTCGGATTGGCGACATCAGTCATGGACTACACACATAGGTCAGGCAACATCAGCCAACGACAAACATCATCATTAAAGGCCTCCACGTATCTGATGTGTCCTGCTTGCATCAACACGCTACATCACTCAATGGAAGGTACCATTTGTCAAGGCATGCATGCATCTAACGTGGCATGTGCGCATCGGCTTGGCAAAATTGGCGTCTTTCATTCAACATCAACCTATGTTTACATGCATCTGACATGGAATGTGCACATTGGCCAACGACATGCGTCATCAGCTATGAGACATTGGCAATGGAGTACACGCATCAGTCGTGGCCTATGCACCTTGCTTAGTTGACGTCGACCTTGAATAGCCCGCATTGTACACATTACTTAGTCGTCTTAGGGCGTGGCCTACAAACATCATTTAACCAACGTTTGGTGTTGCTTGACCACATCTCCCTTGTCCTACACACAACTTTCAGTGACGTTGGACATGGATGCCCTCATCGACTTTGGCCTACACACAATGTTAAACCATCATCGGACGTGGCCTACATACATGGATTTGCCGACATCGAACGTGGGCTTCCCTTATCTTATTTAGCATACATACATCGGTTTGCCGACATCAAATGTCGTCTAGATGCATCGTTAGTGGCTAACATACATCAGTTTGGGGACATCAGACATTGCGTGACCACATTGTTGAAATATAGGAACTTAAGGTTACTATATTTATTTGTGAATATTAGTGTTAAATTCCGATATTTTCATATTTTTCATTAATGAATTATGCTTTTTTTTGGATTTGGCGTGGGAAAAACAATTATTCAAAAAAATAGTTGAAATTATTCTTGTATTTAAGGTTATAATAATTATATGTAAATTTTTGGCGTAAATTTATTTTTTTAATAATATTTTCCCCATTTTTAATTAATTAATTACTCATTATTGGGATTTCATGAAAAAATAAAAATTAAAAGAAATTATTGTATTTAACGTAACTATATTTATTGTGAATTATTGGCGTTATTTTTATATTTTTGTCATAGTCTCATATTTTTATATTTAATTACTCATTCTCGAGATTTTCTCAAAAAATTAAAATTACAAAAAATTATTGAAATTGTTGAATTTAAGGTTACTCTATTTATTTGTGAATTTTTGGCATTACTTTTATGTTTTTATAATATTAATTCTATTTTTATTAATTAATTACTCATATTCATGATTTGCCCAAAAAAATAAAAATTCAAAAACAAATTGTTGAAAATTATATTTTTATATATATAAAAGTTATTTATGATAAAAATAAAATGCGTGTTTGAACCTTAGAACGTACGTATTTGGGTTGTACATTATGATTCATTGAAAAAACGATGCTTACTCCTTTAAGTCGAAATCGACGCAACGGAATCAATAGCTCCATGAGTGCCACACATATGATGTAGCATGTGGGCATCAGACATGTGCATCGGCGAATGATAGATGACATCACTCATGACCCGTGTCATGGGACGCTCGCATACAAAAATGACGTCCACCAACAATAGGTGACATCCTCGAAGGCCCGCACGCATCAAACGTGGAGTTTGCACATTAATGGAGTGATATTAGTCGTGTCTTGCACAGATTGTCCAACGGCTTAAGACATTGGTCATGGCTTGAACTCAATGACGTAACATCTGGTAACATTAACCAAGGCCTGCACAGATCAAACGTGGTGTGTGCGCATCGACTGAGCAGCATTGGTTATGACCTACATGCATCGAACGTAGAATGTGTGCTACTGGCAAAGGACATCTGCTAGTGTCAGGTGACATTGGCCAAGGCTTGCACACATTAATTGTGGTGTGTGCGCAACGGCAGGCAGCATCGATCATGGTTTGGACGCATCAAACGTTGCATGTGTGCATTAGCTAGGTGACATTAGTCGGAGCATGCACACATTGGCGAACGACGACCGACATCGGTCATGTCCTGCATACATTGAAAGTGCGCATATGGCCAACGACGTCTACCAATGTAAGGGGACATTGTCCAAGGGCTTTACGCATCAAACAGATTGTGTGAGCATTGACTGGGCGACAAATGTTTTGGTATGTGCATATCGGGCAAAGGCAAAAAACATCGGTCATGGCCTGCACGCATCAACGTAGCATGTTCTCATATGGAAAACAATGTCTGCACACGTCACTCGACACTGGTCAAGGCCTACATGCATTAAACGTGGTGTTTGCGCAACAGTAGGCGGCATCGGTCATGGCTTGCACGCATCAGATGTCGCATGTGCTAATCAGCTTGGCGACATCGATCGTATCATGCTTATATCAAACGTGCGTATATGGCTAACGACTTCTACCAACATCAGGCAACATCATCCAAGGCATTCACACATCAGACATGGTGTGTGTGCATCGACCGGGAGACATCATTCATGGCCTGCGTGCATCGGCCAATATCATAAGACATCAGTCTTGGCATGCACGCATTGGGCGTAACATGTGTGTATTTGGAAAATGGCGCCTTCTAATGTCAGGCGACATCTGCCAAGGTATGCATGCATAAACGTGGTGTGTGCACAACAGTTAGGTGTCATCAGTCATTGTCTGCAAGCATCAGACGTAGCATGTGCGCAAGTGGCAAAACAACGTCTTCCAACGGCATCAGCATCAGTCAAGGTCTGCAAGCATCACGTGAAGCGCGTGTTCATTGACTGGGCGATATCATTTCCTGGACTACAGCCATTGACATATGACATTGTCCAAAGCCTGAAAGCATCTGTTGCAGTGTGTGCACATTGGCTGGGCGACATCAGTCGTGGCTTGCGCGCATCGGCCAACATAATAAGACAGCGGTCATGGCCTACATAGTTCGGGCGTAGCATGTGCAGGTATGGAAAATAACGTCTTCCAATGTCAGTCGACATTTTTAAAGGCATGCATGAATAAAAATTTGTGTGTGCGCATCAGCTAGGCGTCATCGGTCATTGTCTGCAAGAATCAGATGTAGCATGTGCGCAAGTGCAAAACGTCATCTTCCAATAGCATCAACATAAGTCAAGGCATGCAAGCTTCACGCTTGGTGTTTGCGCATCGGCTGGGGGACGTCGTTTGTGGTATACAAGTATCGACCAATGTCATATGACATCGTCCAAGTCCTGCAAGCATGAGTTATGGCATGTGAATATCAGCAGGGCGACATCAATCGTGGCCTGTGCGCATTAGCCAACAGAAGAAGATCGCGGTCATTCCCTACACACTTTGGGAAAATCATGTGTATATGGAAAAAAATACCTTCCAATGTCAGACAATATCTGCCAAGGCATGCATGTATTAGACGTGGTGTGTGTGCATCGACTGGGTGACATCGGTCATGGCATGTGCGCATTGGCCAACAGAAGAAGACATCGGTCAAAGCCTGCGCAGATCGGGCATAGCATTTTCGTATATGGAAAACGATGCCTGCCAATTTCAGGAGACATCTGCCAAGGAATGCATGCATCAAACTTGGTGTGTGTACATCATCTAGGCGTCATCAATCATTTTCTGCAAGCATCGGACGTAAAACGTGCGCAAGTTACAAACGACGTATTCCAATAGCATAGGCATCAGCTAAGGCCTGCAAGGTTCACGCGTGGCGTGTGCGCATCGGATGGGAGACATCATTCGTGGCCTACACGCATCTGAAAATTTCATAGGACATTGGCCAAGGCCTCCAAGTATTAGTTGTTGTGTGTGCACATCGGCTGGCGACATCAGTCGTGGCCTACGCGCATTGGGTAACAGAATAATACAGTGGCATGTCCTGTACGCGTCGAGCGTGGCATGTGCATATATGAATAACGATGCCTGCTAATGTCAGGAGACATCTGCCAAGGCATTCATGCATCAAACGTGCTGTGTGCGCATCGACTGAGTAACATCAATCATGGCCACTACGCATCGGACGTAACATGTGCACAAAAGGCAAACAACATCTTCTAATGACATCAGCATCAGCCAAGGCTTGCAAGCTTCACCTGTGGCATGCGCGTATCGGCTGGAAGACATCATTCGTGGCCTATACACAATGACCAATGTCATATGACATCATCCAAGGGTTGCAAGCATTAGCTGTGGCGTGTATATATCGATTTGGCAACATCAATTGTGGACTTCTTACATCAGGCAATGTCAGGTGACATCGTCCAAGGCATGCACACATCAAATATTGTGTGGGCATCAATTGGGCGACATCGGTCTTGGCCTGCGCGCATTGGCCAATGGAAGACGACATATGTCATGACATGCACACATCGGATGTTGCATGTGGTTGTATTGGCTAACTATTTCTGCCAAAGTCAGGCGGCATCGGCCACGGAATGCAAACATCAAATGTGGTGTGTGAGCATCGGCTAGGCGACATCGATCATGACCTGCACGCATAAGACATAGCTTGTGCGCATGTGGAGAACGATGTCTACCAATGGCATCGGCAACAACCAAGGCCTACAAGCATCACCATAGCATGTAGATATCGGTAAGGCGACATCGATCATGGTCTGCAAGCATCGGCCAACGTCAGATGGCATCGGCCAAGGCCTATACACACATCAAACTTGGAGTGTGCGCATTAGCTGGGAGACATCAGTCGTGGCATGTGCACATCGGCTTGACGACAACGGTCATGGCCTAAAGCATTGGTCAAGCGATGTCAGCCAACGACAAAAAATATCATCAAAGGCATGCATGCATCAGATGCGTCAGTCAAGGTATGCATGCATGTAACGTGGCATGCGCGCACCGACTAGGAGAAATTGGCATATTCCATTCACCATCAACTGATTTTTACATGCATGTGACATGGAATTTGCACGTCGGTCAATGGCAAGCGTCATCGGCCAGGAGACATTGGCCGCGGAGTACACACATCAGTCGTGGCCTATGCACCTTGCGCGGTTGATGTCGACCGTGGATCGCACGCATTGTGAACATTACTTAGTCGTATTCGGGCGTGGCCTACAAACATCGTTCACCCAACGTTTGGCGTGGCCTTCTCCCATCGCCCTTGGCCTACACACAACTATCAACGATGCTGAACATTGCCTGTCCGCATTGATTTTGGCCTGCACACAACGTAAAAACAACATCCGGTGTGGCCTGCATATATATATATATATATATAT
>NC_028638.1:3391800-3401928 GCF_001406875.1 Solanum pennellii | reverse complement strand
TATATATATATATATATATATATATATATATATATTATTTAAATTGAATATTTATGATTAAAAAATAAATAAAGTATGAATATTCAAGTGTTGAAGACAAACAATTTTAAGCATTTTATTTTGATCTTAACACAACATTTAATCATTCAAATGCGCATTTCAGATCTCCTAGTCTTAATGATTTATACATAAAGAAAATAACAAAAATATGATATTGAAAATTGTACACCAAAATTCTCATTATCTTCATTAGGAATTCACTTAATGATTTATACATAAAGAAAATAACAAAAATATGATATTGAAAATTGTACCTGAAATGTTTCATAAAAACTGGACGTTTGATTTTATGTTGTTCTCTAACCATCTTTTTTTTCCCCGGTAAATTGCCCAATTAGAGAGAAATGACTTTCAAACTCTTCAATTGTAGAATTTTTCAACTTCCTTTTTAGGGTTGTATAAATCTCTATTTTCAATCTAGTAATATTTAAGCAATGTGCCGTCAGACAAATATAAAAGGTATGAGGTAGCACATTTAGTACAAATATAGAGTTTAAATAACTATAATAGATTCAGGAAATACCTTTTTTACTATTTATAACCCATAAAGAGTAAATGTCGGTCATACACTTGACCTTTTGGAATTGATTTAATATGTTTCATGGTCATATTAAAAACTTGTCATAAAAAGGAAAAAAATCATCACAAATATAATTCTAATTGGACCCAACCCAAACTATTTATTCCTAATAATATTAATAAAACCATGACAGAAACTATTTACCCGCTTACCCCACTTACTCCCTTCTTAATCGTGCATGATGTCAACAACACTACTATGAATTAATTCTCCGTGATACTCTGTCGGTATATTGATACCATACTTTATCATATAAGACTGAGCTTAATCATTTGTGATACTCTGTTGGTATATCGATATCCTCTTGGTATCATATGGGAGATGACTCTTTTGTAAGAGATAAATAAGAAACGATTAAGAGAAAATTATTAAAGCCACAATGTTATTTATTAAACTCTAAATTAGTACACAATATATTCTTTGTGATACTCCATCAATATATTGATGCCATATCGGTATCATATAGGACTGAGCTTAATCCTTTGTGATACTCCGTCAGTATATTGATATCCTGTCAATGTCATACATGATTAGACTCATTTTTAAAAAGAAATAAATAAGAAACAATTATAGACAATTATTAAAGTCACAATATTATTATATAAACTCTAAATTAGTAAAAAAAATATTCTTTGTGATACTCCATCTGTATATTAATACCATATCGATATCATATAAGACTGAACTTAATTTCGTCTATGTTACTACGTTGGTATATTGTACCATATCGGTATCACTAGGATTTGAATCTTTTTCTGTTATGAAATAAACAAGAAACAATTAAGAGAAAATTATTAAAGTCAAAATCGTAGTTATTAAACTCTATATTGGTAGATAATATAATTTTATATTTTTAAATTAAATACTAAAGAATTGAAATATTCATCAATGATACCATCACAATATATAGATTTGCCGTAATGGTGTATTGGATGGTCGAGTAATTTCATCGAAGGGCTGAAACTAATTTCAATGAAAATATTGTCAAGTTACTCATTCATACCACCAGAGCATATTATATATACTATGATAGTATTAAGGAGGAAAAAATAATACTTCAATGAAGATACACCTCAGTTATTGTTTGATACCATCAGAGTATATTTATATGTTGTGATGATATCAGAGAGGAATTGAGGTGGGTGTTGACATCACCATGATATCAACACACCAATTAAAATAGATATATTTCATTTTAAAATAAAAAAGAGGTATAGAGGTAATAGTCATTTAAAAGTAAACATTTTACTTTTTTGGGATATAAGTGTTCTTTTCCAATTATAATTTGAACTCAACTTTATCTAAATTTAGGACAAGTAAATAGCTATTTTGTATAAAATTATATTAAAAATCATAGTCCTATTATGAAGAAAGCTCAGAATAATACAATGTAATAATCAGAAGAAGACAAGAAGTATAAGATGAAGGAGAGAACTATTCTTATTCAAGAGTGTCTTCCAAATGGTGAGTGATATCTCTATCTATAGTGTTGAGATATCAATCTCAAAAGTCATCTAATTAATAGATACGAAGTTATCTTGGAAGTTCTTATCACATTGGAAGCACCTATACATGAATCCAATTAATACTTGGATAAATCTAATGCATAATCCACATATACAATACAATAAATTTATAACACCCCCCTTGTATATCAATAGATTATGTGCCTCGTTTTAACCTTACTAGGAAAATCCTAGTGGGAAAAAGCCTAGTGAAAGAAAAAGAGTACACACATCTCATAATACGCTTTTAATGTTGCCTCGTTAAAGACCTTACCAGGAAATACCAACTTGGGACAAAACCATAGTTAAGGAAAAGACTACATTGCATATATCACTCCCCCTGATGAAAAACTTCACTTGATTTCTCGGATATGGCGCATTCCAATCTTGTATCCCAACTTCTCAAACGTTGGTGTTGGCAATGCCTTAGTGAATAAATCAGCAAGATTATTACTTAAACGGATTTGTTGAACTTCTATCTCACCTTTTTGTAGAAGATCATGCGTGAAAAAGAACTCCAGTGAAATGTTCTTTGCTGGTCTCCTTTGATGTATCCTCATTCCAATTGACTGATACATGCAACATTATCTTTTTACATTGTGGTTGGTATATTTTTTCAAATAAAAACCACACATTTCCTGAATATGGTGGGTCATTGATCACAATCAAACGCACTCTCGACTTGCTTCATGGATGACTATTATTTATGCATGATTTGAAGAAGTGGGTACCAAAGTTTGCTTCATAGATCGCCAAGATATTGATGTGTCTCCACATGCAAACAAATAGTCTATTTGTGACCGAACTTTATACGGACTAGAATAATACCCTTCATCTATGTAACCAATCATCTCTTACTTGGAATCATTGGAATAGAATAAATCCATGTTCATGGTCCCACGAAGATATCTAAGTATGTGTTTAACACCATCCCAATGTCTTTTTATTGGGGAGGAACTGAATCGGGAGGAACTGAATCTTGCCAGTAGACTTACTGCAAAATAGGTATCTGGTCGAATATTGTTAGCAAGGTACATTAGGTCCCCGACTGCACTAAGGTAAGGGGTTTCATCACCAAGAAGCTCTTCGTCCTTCTCTTGAGGTTGAAATGAATCTGTATTGCTGTCAAACGATCTTACCACCATTATGGTACTCAATGGATGTGAGTTATCAATGTAAAATTGCTTTAATAGCTTTTCTATGTATGTTGATTGATGAACAAGTATTCCATTTGATAAATTCTCAATCTGTAGGCCAAGATAAAATTTTATCTTGTCGAGATCTTTCATTTCAAATTCCCTTTTCAGACACTTAAAAGATTCTAAAAGCTTTTTACGAGTGCCAATGATGTTCAAATCATCAACATACATAACTATTATAACAAATTCAGACTCCGACCGTTTAATGAAAATGCAGGGACAAATTGGGTCATTTTTGTACCCTTTTTTAACAAATATTCACTCAGACGATTGTACCACATCCTCCCTGACTGTTTCAGTCAATACAACGATTTTTGTAGCTTCATTGAAATAGTCTCCTTAAATCTTTGTATTCTTCAGGCATTTTGAATTCTTTATGAATTGTCATGAAAATATGGTGGTCCAATGAGCCATATAGATAGGCTGTGACAACATCCATTAGACGCATTTCAAGATTTTCATGAACTGCCAGATTTATGAGATATCTGAAGGTGATTGCATTTATCACATGAGAATATGTCTCTATGTAATCAATGTCAGGTCTTTGATAAAAACCTTGAGCAACAAGTCAGGCTTATATCTCACGATTTCACCTTTTCATTTCTTTTTCGTACAAAAAATCATTTGTGCCCAACTTACTTGATACATTCAGGTGCTCGGATTATTGGTCTGAAAACTTCACGTTTTCCTTGTGAAGTCAATTATAGTTGAATTACATCCTTCCATTTTGGCTAGTCATTTCTTTATTTACATTCGTGAACATATTTAGGCTCAAAATCTTCATCTTGTTGCATTATGTCAATAGCGACATTATAGGCAAATATGTTATCAATCACGACATTATTTCGGTTCCACCTCTTACTTGTCGAGACATAATTCATTGACATTTCACTATTTTAAGAAGTTTGAACCTCCTCGGATATTTAAGCATGTGTTATAACTTGGGTCTCATCTTGAGAAATTTCTTTCAACCCATGATCATCTTCATCATTTATTCCTTTTCTCTTTCGAGGATCTTAACCCTTGGAACCAATTGGTGTACCACACTTCAAATGTGGTCTAGACTCATTTGCCTTAACAATCTGGTCCGTCAGAACATCAACTCGAACTGGAGCATTAGTAGCTGGAATATGCGATTCAGCAATCTTTGGAAGATTAGTAAATGCATTTGGCAGCTGATTCACAATGTTCTGCAAATAAATTAGTTTTTGAACTTTTTGCTCACATTGATTTGTTCGAGGATCCAGATGAGATAGAGATGATAAATTCCAATCTATTTCTTTTTCTAACTGCTTATGTTCTCCTCCTAATGTTGGGTATACTAATTCATCGAAATGAAAATCAACAGATCTTGCCTTAAATAAATAGCCTGTCATAGGCTCCAAATATTTTATGATTGAAGGAGATTCATACCCAACATATATCTCCAATATCTTTGGGGCCCCATCTTTGTGCGTTGTGGTTGAGCAATCGGAACATACACCGCACATTCAAAAATTCTAAGATGGGAAATATTTGGCTCTTGACCAAAAGTCAATTATAATGGAGAGAATTCATGATAATTGGTCGGCCTTATGCACACAAGCGCTGATGCATGCAAAATAGCATGCCCCCACATAGACACAAATAATTTTGTTCTTATTAGCAATGGTATAACTATCAATTGTAGATGTTTAATAAATGATTCTTCTAGACCATTCTGAGTGTGAACATGCGCAACTGGATATTCAACTGTTATACCACTAGACATACAATAATCATTAAATGACTGACATGTAAACTCACCAGCATTATCTAGACGGATTTTGTTTATTTTATAGTCTGGAAATTGTACTTTTAATCTTATTATTTGAGCTACCAATTTCGTAAAAGCCATGTTGCGAGTTGATAATAAGCACACATGTGACCATCTTGTAGAAACATCTATCAAGACCATATAATATTTAAAGGGTCCACCTGCAAATTGAATTGGTCCACATGTATCAACCTGTATACATTTCAAATACACAAGGGATTCAATTCCAACCTTAATTGTTGATGGTTTGACGATCAACTTTCCTTGAGAACAAAGAGCACAAGAGAATTCCTTTGATTGAAGTATATTTGGTCTCTTTAAGATGTGCCCATGTGAATTCTCAATTATTTTGCGCATCATATTAAATCCGGGATGGTCCAAAATGATAAAATCATTAAAATTAGTAAACCTTTTGTTCAATACGACATGTGATTCAACTGTATTTATACGTGTATAGTAAAATCCAGAAGAAAGTGCAGGTAATTTTTAATGCACAATTTTCTGCTCTACATTAATTGTAGTAATGTAAAGGTATTCAACATTTCCTTCAGTAGCCATCTCAACATGATAGCTATTTTGGCGAATAACTTTGAAACTTAATAAGTTTCTTTGAGACTTACTACAATATATTTCATTATCAATGGTCAATATTGTCCCTCCAGGTAGTAATAAGGTTGCTCTTTCAGATCCCTCAGTTAGTTTTGTACTAAATGATATTGTGTTGACATATGCCATTTTCATAACAAAATTAGAAAAATATTTCTTTTCTTTTAATATTGTATGCGTTGTAGCACTACCAAGAAGACACACATCTACATTACGCATCTTGATTCCAATTGACAACTAGGGACTTTTATTTATTTTCATTAAAATAAAATATATCAAAAGAAGTATGAAACAAAACTAAAAATGGAAATTTAAATACTTCAACATGAAGAACATGATAAGTAAAAACATGAAAGTAAATATTAAGTAAAACATTAGCAAACTTAATCCCCCAGCTAAAATATCAAACATCAGTTTCGATCTTCAAAGAAGTCATCAACTTCCATATGTAATGTCACCAAGGCCATAAAAACATCATCTTTTAAAGCCAAATTTGCTCCAATATCTTTAATATATTTATGAGATGTTCGCGGCTTATCATTATTTAAGAGTCATATGTGATTCAGCTCGTGCATTGGAAGAGGAAGCACCACTTTTATTTCGTTTCATTTTAAAGGAATTTTGGTAGAGCATAACAAAATTTTCATCTGTGCGACATTCATTCTTCCAATGGCCTTTCATGCCACAACGATGACAATTACTTTTTTAGGGGTTATTCTTAAAACTTGTGTTGTTCTTCCTTTTATTATGACCACCATCTTGACAATAAGTGTATCGCCTCTTATCTTTGCCACGTCCCTGTGCATTATTATAGCCCCGATGATCATCTCTTTTTACTTCAGATTAATCACGTTCTTCCACCATATTTTCTTTCGGTAATGAAGCAGCTCCAGTGGGATGAGCTTCATGATTTTTTTATTAAAAGAGCATTATGCTGCTCAGCCACCAAAATATATGAGATCAGTTCAGAATATTTCTGAAAACCCTTTTCACGATATTGCTGCTGCAATATCACATTTGAGGCATGGAAAATAGTAAGTGTCTTTTCCAACATGTCCTCATCTTTTATATTCTCCGCACATAATTTCAACTGGGAGGCTATTCTGAATATATCAGAGTTGTACTCAATTTTGATCTTAAAATCTTGAAAACGTAAATGTATCCACTCATAATGAGCTCTTGGCAACACTGTTGCCTTTAGGTGGTCATATCTCCCTTTAAATCAGTCCAGAATTCTAGCAGATCTTTTACCATCAAATATTCATTCCTCAGGCCCTCATAAAGATGGTGACGAAGGAAAATCATAACCTTTGCCTTATCTTGACTCGATGCTTCATTTCTCTGAGTAATGGTGGCATCAAGCCCTTTTGCAGCTAAGTGAATCTCAGCTTCGAGTACCCATGAAAGATAATTCTTTCCAAAATACATAATGCCACAAGCTCATGTTTGGATAAATTCGACATCAGGAGATTATAAGTGAATATGTGAATTAAATAAAAATTATTTATATAATACCTTTGCAAGTAACAACTTCATGCTGATAACGTATTATAAAGAAAGCTCAAAATAATATAATGTAATAATAATAAGAAGACAAGAAGTATAAGATGGAGGAGAGAACTATTCTTATCAAGTGTGCCTTCCAAATGGTGAATGATATCTCTATCTATAGTGTTGATATATCACTCCCAAAAGTCATCTAATTAATAGATACATAGTTACCTTGGAAGTTCTTATCACATTGGAAACACCTATACATGCATCCAATAATACTTGGATAAATCTAATGGATAATCCACATATACTATACATACAATGGATTTATAATAAGTCCTAATTATTAGAGAATTCATTGAATGACTATTCAATATTACGATATATTAATATAATAATTAAATTGCTATTTCTCTCTCTCTCCCCCCTCTCTTTCTCTATATATTTTTATGGTTATTTGAATCTTATTAAATATGTAATAATTTGGAGGATTTCCCCCCTACCAATGCACATTCCATGAATCATGATTATTAATATCATTAGCTTTAAAAAACATAAATTAGTTAACCTAATAAAATTAAATAATAATATGAAGAAATAATACTTAGAAGTCTTTTTCTAAAGTTTTTCCATATATTTTAGGAGTCTAATTAGTCAGCTCCGACGAGAAGAAGTTGCTCGGATTGTAAGCACTCCTCACTTCCAAATTCGAAAGTTGCGAGTTAGATTTTCCAAGGGAGAAAAAGGGAAGGAGCTCCTACGAATGGTAAAAAAAAAATTAGTTAGCTCCGCTCTAGTAACTTTTGCTCAAGTAATTATCAATGCACTCATTGATTAATGGTGTAATATCAAAAATTTTAAATAAATTCTTTATTTTCTTGGTATGATTATGATATTATTAATTTTAACATTTATAAATGAGACAATAGAATTAGATATGTTTTCCTTCCAAAATGCATTTCAAATGAAGTTTTGACTGTCGAATGACTAATGTACCCTCCAAGCTCCAAGAAAAATATTATTTTTCAAGCAAAAACGCTTGGTTAAAACAAATACTGTATTAATATTTGATCCTATTCAAAAATGGAGAGAAAAATTCAGAATTTAATGTGCTGCTTAAAAATTTGGTGATATTCACAACACATTCAATTTACTAAATTAGAAATTCATTATTTAATTTAGATGAACCTATACACTAAATTATAAGAAGTTATATGCATCCCTAACACCTACCATTGAGGTAGAGAGGTTGTTTCGGATAGATCCTTAGCTAAGAAAATGCTTATGTACTAGAACATCTTTTTGCAACTGTTAAAATATAATTTAACCACTTCTATAACAAGGATATATCAACTCCAAATCACAAAATAAGAGTATGTCGTACCCTTTTCCTTTTTATAAATTCTATTAGTTCGCTGTTAGATAAGATTAGTTGTAATCATTTAAAATTTATTAAATATAAATCTATAAAATGATTCAAATTATATTAAATTCATGAATAAATTAATCAAAATTAATACTATGGATTAATATAAGAGTTAATTATTTAAACCTAAGTGCCTAAAAATATGAATTTAATTAAAGTCCCCTCCATTAAGTCTATATGACATGTCACTTAAATATGATTGAGTGAATGAATTCCTAACACAAATCCTTTATTATAAAACTGTAAATAGGAGTACTCATAATTCAATAAATTAACCAAGAATTCTGATAAGATGTCAGAGAAAGCTGGTAAATCAAAAACCACTAATTTCTCTACAAGCTAGAATTTCAAGAATCAAGAGTTCCTGTTTAAGATAAGTTTACGATTAAGATCGATCAAGATCAAGTTCAAGTTTAAGAACGATAAAGATCAAGATCACCAGATTCAAGATCAAACTCGAAGCACTTGAATTCAACTAGAAGTCATAATTAAGATAAAGTTCAAGTTCATTGTAGATTCAAGAACAAACTCCAAAGCCCTTGAATCGAAGATCAAGATCATAAAGTTCAAGTCCACATCAAGTTCATCAAATTCACAAATCAAGATCAAAACTACAAGATTCAAGAACAAGCTCGAAGCCCTTGAGTTCAACTAAATGTCAAGATCAAGATAAAGTTCAAGTTTAAGTTAATCAAGGATTCAAGAACAAGCTTTAGAGCCCTTGAATCCAAGATCAAGTTAAATTCAAATTCTAGATGAAGCTAAAGATCCCTTGAATTTATATTTAAAAAAGCGAATTCAGTGAATCATAGAGATTGTAACCCTCGCACTTTGAAATAATAAATACGATTATTCTGATATTTTTCCATTCTTAATTATTATTTTTCTTAACGAGGATTTTATTGTCTACAAAAACTTCTAGTGATTATTGCAGCTCTGAGCCTAGCAATCATGTGATCCTTGCTTACCTTTGAAAAACAAGGTTGGGTGACACTGAAACAGCAAAAAAAGTTTTGAAGAGTCTGTCAAACATCCATTATACTATCCGTCTATTCCAGGCACTACGATCGAAGTTGTGACCCAGCAACGACCGTGGGTGCTGTTAATCACACTGTGGTGTAACAATCATGATTCATCCTCTAGTCTTAATTTCTTATCTCCTTAAAGGTTGTTACAGGAAAATGTTTACTTTGTCGAATTTAACAACAACAACATACCCAATGTGTATTATGTATACAAGCCTTACCTCTAATAGAGAAACTATTTACAAACACACTCTTACCTCAAGTAAAGGATATCAAATAAAATAATAAGTATTCATCTAAATAGGGATTCAAATTTCAAAAAAACAAAATCAACAATTAAAGATCATAAGTAGAACCTAAATTATGATTTGAACCTAAAAGATACACAAAGGATCAGGTTGAGAAAGAGAAAATTGAAGTACGACCTGATTCATCGGG
>NC_028638.1:3368121-3391368 GCF_001406875.1 Solanum pennellii | reverse complement strand
GGGGGGGGGGGGGATAATCAACAGCACTGTTTATGAATCATCGGGCAAAGTAAAATAAACAGACATAGAGAAAGGGGTGGGGGTGGGGGGATGGAAAAAGGTAAACTGTAGAGAGAGAGAGAGGGTATTTATATATGAGGTTAGAATTGGACTTGTTTTCTTTCAAAAATACAATTCAAATCAAGTATCGATTGTTGAATGACGGAGCTATACTCCACACTCCAACAACTAAACACATGGTTATAAACCAAAATTTATGATGCTTCAAATTTTTTTAAGGAGAAATTATGTGGATACGCAAACATATATTAATTAATGTTGAAGATAAGGCACTTGAGCCTAACTCAATCCCAAAAGCTATCTCATGAGGGAGGTTTGTCCAAGTCCATAAAAGGATACCATCCCTCTATCGATGTGGGACTTCTTAACACCCCCGCATGCCAAGACCTCAACTGGAGCATGAACATTTTTAAATAGGGGCCCAACATCGATGAACAACAAAGTGTGATGTGCCTGCTCTAATACCATGTGAAGACGTGACACATAGGCCTAACTCAACTCCAAAAGTTAGCTCATGAGGGAGGTTTGTCTAAGTACATATAAGGAGACCACATTCTCATTACTCTACCGATGTGGGACTTCTTAACATTAATTAATTAACATATCTACAGTTTGTATTAATTATCACTCGTGACTAACCTTTATCCGTATTTACATCTCCCTCTTTCTCTCTCTCTTCTCTATGGAATCACACTCTCCTCACTCCTCGCCCCACCCTGTCTTTCTCTCACATCCTTATGTCCAGTCTCTCACACTTATATAGTGGCAGAGCAAAGATTTTGGCGAAGGGTGAGCCAATTTTCTTTTTAGTTGCGTTAAGAGTGTGCAAAATTAAGTATACACTTATACATTTATATATTTAACTTATAACACATTATTTTCTGCGAAGGGTGTGCAAAAGATCACCATTCGCCTAAGGTGGCTTCACGCATGCGCATATACAAAGATAAATGTTACAAGTACAAATGTTAACAGTCGTTTATACAAACACAAATGATACCAATCAATTATACAAATAGAAACTATCTGCCCAATATCACTCTCACTCCTTTCTATCCGGTCTCTCTCACTTATAAAAATAAAAATTATACATATACAAATTTTAATAGTCGCTTATACAAACAAAAATGATATCACTTATATAAATACAAATTATAAGTGTCAACTATACATATCTATTTAGTGATACAAATACCAATACACATGCATTCATTGATAAAAATAGTGACTTATACATGTTGCATATATACAATTATCTAACAAATATAAAAATACATTTCCTCTCTCCACTATTTGGCCTCTCTCGCTCGCCTCTCTCATTCCTCTCTCACCCGCCTCTCTCCTTCTTTTACAATCTCGATCACCTCTCTCCTATATCTCCAAATTTCGTGTCATACTCGAAGCTTACACCCTAGACGTGTCTGACACCTAACGACAATTGTTGGCCTTGAGAAAACCCTTGGCCTGGCTTACATAACTCAACAGAAGACTATACTCATCTCATATAAAGAATTAAAAGCATTCTTATCAAATAACTTATATATTTGTCTTCGCCAAAATGGTTGTAAGGCTAAAAACTTGATCATATGAAATATAAGATAAATTTGACTCCAAAAATGAACTACTAACTGTTTTATGAAGCCTCTAAACTGACTTAGATGGATGTTGTGACAGACCCCACAACATCCAAATGAACTAAGATAGAAAAATAATAAAAGGTATGTCCTCCGCAATGCTAGGATGCTCACCAAGTGATTGTGGAGTGCTCAACTGGATCAACAGTGTGTTGCGTGCCGATCCTGCTTACGTGCGTCTGCATGATCATATGATGTAGGCAAACTGGAATCAGTACATTAAATGTGCGAGAATGCGAGTTGGAAAGGTAAACGATGACTTAAGCTTGAGGGGTTTAAGATGGACTTACCTTGGATCTGCTCAAATCAAGAATATGCTTAACTCGAAGTATGCATATAAAGCAATTTAAAGCATATGCGATATATATAAAGCTTGTAAAACAATAAAACAACTTAGTTCGTTAAACAAATGCAATAACAAACTCAACTTTACTTATATATGAAAGTAATATAACTTTTGTGGGAGATTGTCTAATCGATAACCATAACTTTGAGCTTAAGTGATGATACAACGTTTTACCTCACGTTGCCCAAGAACCATCCTATACCTTGCCATCGGTATAGGACCATATTTAACTTAGTGGATCCACTAGATCACCTTACGTGATCAACTAAAACGTATGATATTCAATTCCCATTATGGTTACATAGTTTATATGGAGACTTGAGTTAATATGAACTCTCATCCCCACATCGGTGCTCAATACTACTCTAAAAATATATTTTAGCTCACACTTTTAATAAAAATTCGTTCCTTTGGGTTGAGATAATTTACTGAACCCTTTAGCTTTAAAAATCTCCTTTTGGGAATCAATGTTCCTCTTTTTGTCCAGAACTCTTTTGGAACATTTAACTTAAATTTCAAACATTTATAAACCTTTAGGTAATACTTAGCCCCCTTATAACTTTTTAGAGATGAACTCAACTCTTGCTCTTTTCTAAACTTGAACTGCAATTCTTAGGGGATTTTCCCCTATAGTTTTTGAGAATTAAGACAACTATTTACTCTTGCCCGACTTGTAACATGATCCTTAAATAAAAGTTAAAACGTTTTCTTAAGACTATTTGAAAACATTAAGAACTTATTTGACTTGCTTCTTAACTTTTAAACTTGACTCTTAACTTCTTTGACCTTGTTCTTAGCTTCCCTTGAATTGGGATTATGGATTTAAGGATCATCATCTCATGTTAATGGATAATTTCGTGATGTTTAGATGTACTCTAAAGTGTTGGAATCAACTAGGAATGATAGGTACATCACCTAGGAACTAGTACAAAAAGATAGGGAAAGAACGGGGTCACCGGGGGTCTTGGGTCTCTGGGAGGCGCGGGGTGCCACGGCCTGTTCGACAGGCCCTGGTCTGGGGCTCTTAGGCTGGTTCCGCGCGCCAAGGCATGTCAGATAGAGCCTGCCCTGAAGTGCTTTGGCAGGCGCGGCACCCCGGGGGTCATCTAATGGGACTCCAACTTTTCTTATCCGTTTTTCATTTCTAAACCTCCTTAACTTTCATGGATCCCACCCCAAACACTTAGGATCCTTAAATACCTCATTACCCAATAGATTAGACCCAAAAACAGTCCACAAACATGAATCATATCTACTTGATGTCAACTGCAATTCAACCCACAAGAATTTCACAACTTTTAATCAAGAACTTCAAGATTTTCATTCAATCAATAGAAAACTCTCTGAATTAAACATAATGGTGTGTGAGTGAACGAATCCAACACAGAATGATCTGACCTACCTCGATAGGTATCACCCCTGAGGAAATCCACTCAATGATCTTGGCGTTCTTTGACAATAATTGGTCTTCCTTTTCTTTCCTCTTTTCTCCAAAGCCCTAAGTGTTCGAAATTTTTGTGAAACTGCTTTGGGATTTGTTTTTACCCCTAATAAACCCTTAAAAACGAATTAGGAAATACTAGGGTAAAAAGACACCTTTTACCTTACTAAAATCTAGATTGGACTTTCCTTAGTCCAACAATCCAACTTCCGAAGGGCATATCTCCCTCATACGACATTGGATTTTAGCAAACACGGCGGTGTCAAAAATATCTTCCCAAGAGCTTTCCAAACATATAAAGAACTCATCTAAAATCTTCTAGAGATGGAAGTTGTCGTCATTTGAAAATGACCAAAAATCACTTTTGAAAGCTAAAAGTTTCAAGATTTCCTATTTATTTCCTTAAATGATTATTCTTTGTTTCTTAGCTCAGTTTTAGTTATTTCAAGTTACAAGATGTTACATTTCGCTTGCTTCTCCTCCTTTCTAACACGTAGCATGATTCGTAATTAGCAAATTGTAGCTTTGGAGCCTAATTATGTTTATTTTAGTGACTATTTGCGAAATTTCTCCTAGGGATGTCCAAATGAAACCAAATATAGGTAACCCACCTAATTTTTCTAGAATTTATGGGGTGGGCCCCGTTATAATTTAAATTGAGTTCAATCTTAGCTCATTCAAGTCTTAATCCATTTTAAAATAATCTTCAATTTATCTCAGTTTAATCTTCAATATCAACCCGTTTAAAAATTCTTTATTTTTACCTTTTTGTTTTTCTTTCTTGAGTTGAATTTGAATTGTGGTTATAAAAGTTAAATAATAATCTGTTAATATTATTGAGATTAAGCGGGTCAAATTGGACAGGTCATAACCCAATTAATTTTTAACCAATTTGAGCCCTAAGTAAACATGGACGGATCATGACCAACCCAATTTATATTTCAACCCATTAATCAAACTATAGCTATAGAGTGCCTAATCTTTGCAAATTTTGAAAGTTTTCCTTTTTACTGTCTTCAATGTCAAGTCAACTCGCTCATTTGATAACCCTATTTAATACTATCTAAAAAAACGAAGATACAAAATCAAAAATTTAAATTTGAGAGTTTATCATGCCATATTTAATTTAGCGGATTCCACATTTCTTATTAATACTAATATTTTTAGTGAACAAATCAAATGAAACTATTTAATTCAGATAAATAGATAAATTAGACATGAAAAATGGTTGTATATTTGATATTTACACAAAAACTTATACGAGTTAACGATAGTTGAGTTATAAATTAGGGATAAGACACAAGTACCCCTAGACTATGACTAAAATTCAAAAACATCTTAACTAACCCTCTCTCATTCCGAGCCCATTTTTTTGTAATTTGTATACCTTTTTGGCTTACATGTCATAACTCGAGCCTACACCCTAAATGTGGTCGAACTCAAGAACCAATGTTGGTCACCAAGCGAACCCTCATCCTGCTGACTCTAAAAGCGGAGGACTAACTTAAGCATGCAAAAACTTAAAAATTGAAATAAAAGTTCATAAAACTTAAATACAAACTTTAACTCAAAATTAAGCTCTAAATAATAAAATAAATTCAACTCATCCCAAAATAGGCAACTTAAGTCTTCAAAATATTTTATAAAATAAATGAATAATACAAACTTCTCAACTATACTGAATATGTATGAAGCCTTTAACTGATAAAGATGAATGTCGGTACACGACCGACAACATACTGACTAAAGTGAGAAGTAAACGAAATCCTCCGGTAGCAAGGAGGCTCACCATAGATAACTTGAATTCTCTTATGTATCAGTGAAGCTCATGTTTAAGATCCTGAATACCCGTGTCTGCATCATGAGAAGATGCATGCCAAATGACTCAGTACGTGGAATATACGAGCATGTAAGGGGAATTCTAAAATATAAACATAATCTTGAAACTTGACAGAAAGGAAACGTACTTACCTCTTTTCAAACTTACTCAACACAAGTAATATTAGAATTACTCAATTTACGAAACTCAGAAGTACTCAAGAATAAGATACTCAACTCAAATATTAGATCATTAACTCAAATATATGAGACTCAACTCTGGATACTCAATTCAATATAAAGAACAATACACATGCAATATTTGGAAAACTTCATAAATAGTAAAAACAACTTATTTCGTTAAAGAAAATGGAATAACAAACTCAACTTTAATTATATGATAAAAGTAATATAATTTTTGTGGGAGATTCTCTTACCGACAACCATCACTATGAGCGTAAGTGGTGATACGATGTCTTGCCCACGCTGCCAGAACTGTCCTATGCTTTGCCGTCATATAGAACGCTAAACTTAGTGGATCCACTAGCTTAACTTATGTGATCATATAAAAAGTATGACCCTTTCAAACCCATGATGGCTACATGTTTTATGGAGACTTGAGTTAATATGAACTCGCATCCCCATATCGGTGCTCAATACTACTCTCAAAAATATACTTAGCTCACGTATTTTTAAAACAACTTCTTTCTTTGGTTTGAGATAATTACTCAAATCTTAGATCAAAGGCTCTTTTGGAATCTTCATGTTCAAATGTGATAACATTTATAAACTCTTAGGGAATACTTAGTTCCATTATAACTTTTGGAGAAATGAACTCAAATGTTTACTCTTTACTTAACTTGAAATTTGAGTCTTAAAAACAAGGTCAAAGCATTGCTAAAGACTCTTGAAAACTTACAGAACTTTTCTTTGACGTGCATCTTAACTTCTAGACTTTACTTTTAACTTCTTTGACTTTGATCTTAAATATCCTTGAATTGGATTATGGATTAAAGGTTATTGATATCATATTTATGGATAATTTCATGATGTTCAACTTGGAGGGTCATGCGGAATTGTGAGCATGAACTACTCAATTCAAGGACTCTAAGACACTTCTCATCTTGATTGTTCAACTTATAGTGTTCATCCGAATTATGGGCATGAACAATTAAACTCAAGGACTTCAAGGGTAACCTGTTATAGTCTTATGATTAGAAATATAAACTCAAATGTGTTTGAAACTTATTACTCAAGACATAGACTTGAAGATGCTACTCCTTTAAAAGATACTCAATTTGTGGAGTCCATGCAGAATTAATGGTCATGCACGACTCGACACGAAGGTCTACATACTACATGGAACTCATGTATATAACTCTTCTCGTTCTCTTTTTTACTTCCTTAATACATTGTTCAAATCAATGATGGATCTAAAAGATTTTACAATTGAACTTAAATGCTTTATTGAACTCTACTCTTAACTCGCTCTTGAATGTGAATTATGAATTCAAGAGTTTTTGTTCATGACATGGAGGGTCTCATATGACTTGGTAGACTCGTGAATACATTGTATTTGTTCTCTTATTCATTTGCTCGTATCATGAAATTACTAGAAGTTGTAGAAGACTCCACAAAAAGATTCAAAGGGACTTTCTTAGAATGTTTGAAAGGGTTTTCAAAACTTAACTCGCAACTCTACCTTAAATTTGAATTATGAAACCAAGGTTATGGTCATGTTAGGCATGATTTTAGGTGTTCGGAAGTAGCTTAAAGTAGTTAGAATCGAAAGGGAGTTAAGGTGCACTATAAATGAACCCAAACGGAGCAATCGAAGACAAACTTGATGGGTCATGAGACCCTGACGCTATGGGTGGCATGGGGCGCCAGCCTCTAAAGTTCAGAGGAGGGTTTGGGGCGCTCTATCTGGCGCATCGCGCTAGTCCCCAACCCAGAAAATCTGATGAATTTCCTTGCTCGTTTTCTTACCCTAATTCGCCTTGGATCGAATAATTTCTTTCTCAATCACTTGGAATCAATTATTTAACTTAATTACACTTTAATATACTGCAATGAACACTCAAATTACTCAATTTGATCACAAGAAATCCTAAAAACCCCAACACAACAAGATTTATAATGAACATCAAGAACACCTCTGAAGAACTCATCAAGAACTCTAATCTTTAAACTTTTAAGAATGAAATTTCACTGAAATAACATGATTGGTGTGTGGGTGAACTAACCAACACTATGCAAGCTTACATACCTCTTAGGGATTAAACTCATGGAATTCCGCAACACGATTCAAGAATCTCGACGAAAGCTTGACCCTCTCCTATTTTGTATTCTTTCCCCTAATAGGATTATACCCCTAAAATATACTAAAAAGGAATTAAAAATGATTGGGTCAGTAAAATACCAAAATACCCCTCACTATTTTTGGCTAACTTTCCTTAACTGGACAGCGAAACTTCAAAAGATCATATCTTACTCATCTAAACTCGAAACTTAAAAAACACGGCGGCTTTGAAAAGAAAATTCAAATATTATTCCTAAGGAATCTTGTATAACTCATTATTCATCATATGTTAGGAGTTATGATTGTTTGAAGTTGACCCAAAACTTAAAGGAACATAGGAATGACTTGAATGCTTTTCTCTTTGGTTCTTCTTGGAACATAAGGTGCTACATCTAGTGAATGTAGCACTTAGAAAAAATTAAATTCCTCGGTAAAATGTTACTCACAAAGAAGGATGGTTTGAGTCTTAGTTCAATATCTTAACGGGGTGTTACATTACGTGTCATCCAAACATTTCCTATGCGCTTCAATTGCATGGAGTCACGTAGTGTGCCATATAATCCAAAAGGTTTATAATATTACAAAATAAATGAGTTCGGAGACCGGGGGGGGGGGTAATATGACTTTAGTTTAGTTAAAGTGTGTCTCTCGGATTTTGGTCGTACTCTAAGGGGATACTTTTTCCTTATCCCTGTAAATTAAGGTGATAATGTGAATTAATTAACTATAATGGGATGAGATACAATTACACCTAGGCTATGATAGAAATCCAGAGACAGACCTTGACTAAACTAAGGTTATGTATACATTCCCTACCACTCATTTTTTTTGATTTTTTACACCTTTTTTGCTTACGTGGCATCAAAACATCTCCCACGTGCCTCAACTACGTGGAGTCACGGAGTGGACCGCATAAGCATAAAGGTGTACAAAATTATAAAAAAAATTAGTTCGGGAAGGTAATAGGACCTTAATTTAGTTAAGGTGTGTCTTTCAAATTTCAGTCATAGTTTAGGGGGTAATGGTGCCATATTCAAATTATAATTGAAGACAAAATTGTAAATGAAGTCATGTGTCACGTATTCATTATTTATAAATATTAAATAAACTTTTTTTACCCTAATGATATATTAGATTTGTCCCTGATATTAGAGATGACAACGGGGTAGAGTAGGTGTGGTGAGAGGCAGATTGAAGTAGTCTTTTAAAACACTGATGTAGTGCGGTGTGGGTACGGGGTTTCAATTTAATTTAATTTTTTTTATTTGAATCACAAATTCTTATAGTCAAAAAAGAAATAGATGATAATTAGAAACCTTTTGGATCCAAACTCCTAATACATAACATTTATTATTATTTGAAACTATCAATTTCAATATTAAAATTTTGGAATACTTAAAATTTTTTGTATCTTACTAAATAAATTTAAATTTAATAAAGAGAAAAGAATATGCTATTTCCTTCAACTTCGCGATTTAGAGTTGATATACCCCTTGTGACAAAAGTAGCTCCCTTATACCCTTATCGTAACACAAATGACCCAAATATACTCTTTTGATCTAATTAAAGTCAAAAAATAATGAGAAATGAAAAGGGTATTCTCTACAAAAATATACCCTCACTGTAGAGCCATCAATATGGGCTAGGCCTGTTGGACCGATATGGATTAAGCCATGATTTAATAGGGGTGGGCTACGATTTTTGGACCGGCCTGAATAAGCCTACTGATTTCTGAGGTGTCACGAGCAGAGTTAAGACCCCAGACGAGACCGGCGTCGTTGACCTCTCAGAGGTCACAGACAAGCCCACTTACGTCATTCTTACTTCATCTAGGTTAATTGTAGCAGAAAAGTTGAAACTTTTTGTTTCTTAACATACATACTAATCATTATATTAAATTCATAATTGTTCAACATTAACCATATAACATTAAGATCATCAAATGAAAGAAATAGTTTAATATAGCATTAAATGTATACTTGCCAAATTGGCACAATACAATGTCTGAACAAAAATGAATGCATGAGGGCTACCAAGTTCGGATGAATGCTCCACGTCTGGATAGTTTCAGCGTCAACCTTTAGCTCTAGCGTCCACCTGTTCCTGCACCTAAAATTGTAGAGTTGTATACGGTTAGTACACACTTGTACTATGTATGGGTATATGCAAGTACACACCAAGGACATGCATGAGTAAGAATTGCTCTTTTCTAACAACATGATTATGGAAAGTCAAGTCACTGGACTTGCCAAATTGGGATTAGGAAAGTTGGCGAGCTTTCCAAATTTGGATTAGGAAAGTGTGGGAACCTTCAAAATTTTGATTAGGAAGTCATGCCATGAGAGTAACATGCATCATCATAATTATCATATTGCACACAACACATAACATCTTGCACATAACACACAACGTATTTCATATATCACATAACATTTTTCATATCTTTCGTTCATATGCCATGAGACTTTGGAATCATGGACTTGACATCAAGACTTCCCAAAAATAGGGCTCAACATATCGGACCTCTACTAGGGGGCCTTTCTTAGCAAACACAGAGTCTGCTTCATTTATTCATACGTACTTCATTTAATTTCTTTCATAGGCTAGTATAAACACCACCTATACCTAGGATGTATTTTAAAGACTTTCATCGGGTTCGCTGTGCAATGATCAAGAATGACCATGTGTCATTACTTATGTCTAGATCACCTCCTGATCATCCTTTCCTAAAACCTTTGGTATCATTCATTTCATTATGTGCATCATTTGAGGCTGGCCTCATTCATTCATTGGGAACTTTTACTTTAACCGACATAGTTCACGTGAGCATCATGAAATCTAGTGTCTAGAATCACCGGCCAAAGTGACCCAAAACATGCTAGCGTACATGGGAATCAAACCCCGACAGATCCCTACATTGGAAGTATAGGTTCGAAGAGTAGGAGATATAAGGAGACCCATGCCCGACATGCTGGACAGTCTTATCTCATGAGAGATACGTGAACCTCCGCCCTTCCCGAAAGAAGGCATAACCGCTCATAGCTAGTCTATCGGTGCTCTGTATAAACTACCATTACACTCAACTCATACGTCATGAAGCTTGCTTCTAGTATGAGGACATCATAGATCAATAGATGATTTCTCATCTCACAATTAGTATTTAGTGTGTTAATCTCAATGCTTTCCTTAGAGTGTCCATATAGACTGGTCTCTTCATTAACTTTACACTCTCATAGGTGAGTACGTTTTGGTAACATTTTTCTAGGCTCGTTTGAGATTGCTCTCATCTTTTACATTAGCCTCATATCATATTGTCACCACATTAATTAACATTAGCACATTTTCTCTTCATAATTACTCACCCCATTTTACGTGAATGTTCATTTTATCATATGCCAATGCACTTGGCCATTTAGTGTGTTTCACTCTCTTACTTAACCCTTCTAGGGTTTAATCATTTCATTGTTCATTTCATCATTTCTTTGTTCATTTCATCATTTCTTTGTTCATTTCATCATTTCATTGTTCATTTCATCATATGACAATGCACTTGGCCATTTAGGGTGTTTCACACTCTTACTTAACCCTTCTAGGGTTTCATCATTTGATTGTTCCTTGCATCATTTCTTGGTTCCTTTCATCATTTCATTGTTCATTTCATCATTTCATTGTTGTCTTATTTTTAGACGTATGCTAGACTTATGGGTCTATACATACAAGCCGTGAGGCTTTATTCATAGTTCATTTATGTGATTAATATCTTCCTAAGATTATGTGGTACAATACTTATGCATCTTGTATGTATGACAAGATATCAATTTCGATCAAAGTAGGTAACATTATTCTTGAATATATAATTCACGTATGACTTATGAATCAATACGGAATTTGGGCAAAAGAATCCGATTTCAAATCACTTGAACAACCCTTAGCCATTTTCCTTAATTTTAATTTTTGTGTCATTTGGCTTGGGGATCCATGTTCGATCCCCAATGCTACCATAAGTATTTTTTTTTCTTTGCTTCAGTTTTAGTTTAGGGAGCTTGCTGAGGGCGTGGGATAAATTCCCCACGACCCCATATATTTTTTTTTTGTTATCCTCTCCTTTTCCCTCATTTTTGCTACTGACCAAGGGGTAGTGGGATCGATCCCCCATAACCACCTTTTCTTTTGTAATTAATTTTCTTCTACAGTCGCTGAGGGCCGTGGGATCTATTCCACACGACCCCATATACTTTTTTTTTATTAAGTTGGGGTATTCCGTGTCATTGTATCAAAACCCCACGATAACATTTTGTTAATCCCCATTTTTCATTGCGAAATTTGCCGAACCTATCCCCCAGTTCGAGCCCCGCCTAGCGCATTTTTTTTGTTTATTTGGTAAAGTAAGCCTTATATAGGTCTTGGGTTCAATCCTTGCACACCTCACCTATTTTTTTTTTAATTTTTTTGACGTCCAAAATTTCCAGAAACTTTCTACCGCTTATTTCCAGATTCTGGAAGTTTATTCCACGATTTTATGCATCATTTTACGGGTCATTTGAGCATTTGTTTCTTAGTCATTCATTAGGATTCTTATGACAAGTTAGAGGAATGATTTGGTGATTTGTTTAAACTATAATTGATAGCATTTTAACCATGTGAATATCACGTCGTACGAACATCTAATTGTACATAAATCACAAGTGATTCTATGTTATTAGCATTTTAAAACAGAGGCTCAAAATCATGGTCACAACCTTGCACACATACATTCATGTATACATTCATATTTTGGAAAAAAAAACATAAGCACATAATCACGAATACATACTCGAAACGAGATCATCACCACACACAAAATATCCCTAAATTCTACCAGCGAATATACCAACCTAGATCATTGGGAGCTAGTGACAGGGACATGCAATGGGGAATAACCCTAGTTTTCGGAATAGAATCATCTGAACCTTAGGGGTCTCTTGGGAAAGGGACCAAGAGAGAAGAGAACCCATACCTTTTTTGACGTTAAACCCTCAACTTTCTGCCCAAAAACTTCACTCAATATCACGTCCAAATCCCCTGAAAGTCAACATTAACTCGAGGGACAAACTTCTCTTTGCCTATGTGATTGATTTCGTTTGTTTTCTTATATTTTCGTTGTGAGATTTTCAAGTGTGAAGAACTTTGGTTTACCTATTATTCTTGAAGTTATATGCAGAGAGAATCGTAAAAAAGAAAGAGATATTCAACGTAAGAGTTGAAAGATAAACGTGAGAGAGTGTGAGTTTATTAGGCTTATGAGTCTAGTTTAGGACTTAGTCAAATAAGATTTTATTAATAAAAAATCTGATTTCCCTTTTATTTTAAATCAATGAATAATAATTGTTAATTAATTACATTAATTTAACAACTTAAATAAAAACAACTTTAATTCATTGCTTCCACCTAGGTTCGAACCTGGGTAGTGCAAGACTTTACTTCAAGAGCCCATTTTCGGCTCTCTCTCCCCAAAAATGCCCCTCCAACTTATTAATTAAATAATTAGGGTAATTACGATTACTATCATTACCATTCGAAAATATCATTTTTCCCCTAGACCCTCCAAAACTATCATTTCCCTTTTTAAGTTCGGTAAGACTCATTCGAGTAAATCTTCGTATTCGAGTGCCCTACATGGCTGGACTCAACCTTTCCTAGATCAACTAACTTGAAAAGTTAGTTGGCTTGGCTGTCATAAGGGTTCCGAGGTCTGGTTCTACGAGCATCAATCCGTGTGTTCCCTATTCTCATCGTCGGCATTCTAGACACATTAAGCACTACTTATCATATCAACTTTTAGGGTTGTTACGTTATACCCCCCTTAGGAACATTCGTCCCTGAATGACACTACTAACTATTTCGCGTAATGCCAGTCATATCATAACATAGTTACTATACACAGTCAAGCAATAGCAACAAAGAATGGAGAGATAAGGAAAATTAGACTTAAGAGTAGGAAGTCTAACCTCAAGAGCTGAAAAGATGGGGGTAGCGGGATCTCATATCGGCCTCGGCCTCCCACATAGCACCCTCAACAATATGGTTCCTCCACAATACCTTCACTGTGGCAACCTCCTTGTTCTTTGAGACGCTTAACCTATCGGTCTAAAATCTCAACAGGTACATCCTCATAAGACATTTTCATCAACCCTGAAACCTTCAACAGGTAGAATTGATGCTGGATCACCTAGGAACTTCTTTAACATAGAGATATGAAAGACTGAATGAACAGAAGCTAGTTCCGCAGGCAATGCCAACTTATAGGCCACCTGCCCTACACCTTGTAGGATCTCATATGGTCCAACATACCTTGGTCTCAACTTCCCCTTCCTGCCAAACCTCATCACCCCCTTCATAGGTGATATCTTCAAATAGACCTGCTCACCAACATTAAACTGTAAGGGCCATTTTGTATTGTCTTCATAAGACTTCGGCCAACTTTAAGTAGTAGACAATGTGTCCCTAACCACCCTGACCTTCTCTAAGGCATCATGAATGATCCATGGACCCAAAATGGATGACTCTCCAACCTCAAACCACCCAATTGGAGACCTACACCTCCTACCATACAGTGCCTCAAAAGGTGCCATCCCAATGCTAGAGTGATAGCTATTATTATAGGAGAACTCTATCAAAGGCAGATAGTCATCCCAACTACCCTTAAAGTCAATCACACACGCCCTTAGCATGTCCTCCAATGTCTGAATGGTGCGCTCTGCCTGCCCATCAGTCTGAGGATGAAAGGCAGTACTAAGCTTCAATGTATGCCTAAGCTTTTCTCGAAGGATCTTAAAAAAAATGTGAAGTGAACTGAGATCCTCTATCTGAAATGAAAAACAAAGGAATCCCATGCCATCTCACAATTTCATCAATGTAGAGTTTTGCATGATCCTCGGCTCTGTAAGTAGACTTCACAGGATTAAAGTGGGCAGACTTAGTCATCATGTCCACAATAACCCATATGGAGTCATGCTGTCTCCTACTCTTCGGAAGACCAATCACGAAGTCCATATTAATGGCCTCCTATTTCCAAGTCAGAACCTAAATAATCTGAGTAAGACCGCCAGGCTTAAGATGTTCTGCCTTAACCTGTTGACAAGTAGGACACTTGGCCACATAATCTGCAATGTCCTTTTTCATGTCATCCCATTTGTTTAAGATCATGATACATCTTGGTGGAACATGGATGTATGGAATATCTAGAACCATGGTCCTCTGCAATGATCCTGGCCCACAAATTACCCACATCTGGTACACACAACCTTTCCTGGTATCTAAGTATGCCGTCATCTCCCAAAGCTAAAGACTCATTCATCTTAACCAACACTGAGTCCTTTAGCTCCATCAACACAGGATCAATTATGACCCTCCTTGGCTTCAACTTCTAAGGATGATTAGAACTAGGATGAACCGAAACACCCCCACTAGAAGAGTCAACTAACCGCACACCCAGTCTGGCCAGTCTATGTACATCTTTCATCAACTCCTTCTTCCCATCCTCAACGTGGGCTGTACTTCCCATGCTCATCCTACTCAAAGCATCAGCTACAACATTAGCTTTACTTGGATGGTAGTAAACGTTCATGTCATAGTCCTTCAACAACTCCAACCATCTCCGCTGACGTAGATTCAAATCTCTCTGGTTGACACGTATTTGAGACTTTTGTGGTCTGTGAACACATCCGCACGCACTCCATACAAGTAGTGCCTTCATAATTTCATTGCAAACACCACAACTGCCAACTTCAGGTCCTGAGTGGGATAATTCTTCTCATGAACCTCGAGTTGTCTGGAAGCATAAGCTATCACCTTACCACCCTGCATAAGAACACAACCCAAACAAACCCTAGATGCATCACCATAAACAGTGTAATTCTCACAACACTTTGGAAAAGTAAGCACCGGGGCTGAAGTGAGTCTGTCCTTGAGCTCCTGGAAACTCTTCTCACAAATCTTTGTCCATTCAAACTTGGCCTTCTTCTTAGTCAAAGCTATCACTACGGCAGCAATGGAAGAAAAACCCTTCAAGAACCTGTGATAATAACCAGCCAATCCCAGAAAGCTATGAATATCTGTTGGAGTAAGAGGTTTTGGCAAGTTCTTAACAATTTCAGTCTTTCTGGGATCTATCTCCACACCTTTGTCAGACACAACATGACCCAGGAAGGTCACTGATCTAAGACAAAATTCACACTTGCTGAGTTTGGCATACAACAGATGTTGTCTAAGTACCTGCAAGTTAGTCTCAAATGCTGTTCATGCTCTTCCTTGGTCTTAGAGTACATGAGAATGTCATCAATGAATACCATGACGAAGGAGTCAAGGTATTCACGGAAGACCCTATTCATGAGATCCATAAATGCAGCAGGTGCATTCGTGAGACCAAATGACATAACTAAAAACACATAATGACCATAACGAGTACGAAAAAGGTTGTCTTTGGAACATCTTCATCACTAATCCTGAGTTGACTGTACCCTGAACGAAGATCAATCTTCGAGAAGAAACTAGACCCTTGGAGTTGGTCGAATAAGTCATCTGTTCTGGGAAGTGGATGCCTATTCTTGATAGTTACTTTGTTGAGATACCGATAATCAATACACATTGTAAGGGTTCCATCTTTCTTTTTCACAAACAACACAGGAGCGTCCCAAGGGGATATGCTCGGCTGAATAAAACCCTTATTAGTGAGTTCTTTTAACTGCAGCTTCAACTCTTTGAGTTCAGCTGGAGCAATTATGTAAGGACGAATTGAAATTGGTTTAGTATCGGGTTCTAAGTCGATACCAAAGTCAATCTCTAAGGGGGGAGGAACTCAAGATAAATCATCAGGAAATACATCTTGGAACTCATTAACTACAGGCACTGAGTCAACAGAAGGAATGTCATGATCGAAATAATTAACACTCACAAGATGACATAATAACCCCTTGGACATCATTTTATTGGCTTTAAGCTTCGAAATCAAGGGATTTGGATGACTTGAGTTGTTTCCCTCCCAGACTAGCTCTTCTTTATTAGGGAAACAAAATCTCACAACCCTATTATGACAATCCATGCAAGCATAACAACTATGAAGCCAGTCCATGCCAAGAATAACGTCAAAATCATGCATTGGTAACTTAACCAAGTCTGCACACATAGTCTTACCACACACAACTATTGGGCAATTTTTGTGTACTCTATCAGTTATTACATTTTCTCATAAAGGTTTACTAACCACTATAGGATCACACAGAACTTCAGGCAATATCTCAAAAGAGAGAGCAAGCAAAGGAGTTAAAAGGAAAGAGTAGACCCTAGATGAAGTAAAGCATAAAGAGAAGTTGCGAACACTAGCAGCATACCTGTGACCACATCAGCGGAATTCTCCTGATCCTCTCTACCCTTCAGGGCATAAAACATGTTTTCTTAGGAGGCTCGACTGTTGTTGCATCCTGAGGATTAGACCTAAGCTGAGCATCACCTCCAGCCTGACCTCTATTCTGTGGGCAGTCTCTAACCATGTGTCCACTCTTACCGCAACCGAAGCAGGCATTAGTGCCCTATATGCACTCTCCACTATGAGCACAACCACACATAATATAGTTTTTCATGGGATGCTGCATCTCACCTCCATTGCTCTTCCTGGGCTCGGGTCTGCCACTTCTAGATGTTGTAATTCTCTATGAGTTAGAGTTTCCTGAACTCTGTTGACCCTTTCTGAACCTGGGCTGCTCATGGATGCCAAAATTATTTATGTGGCCTCCATGGCTGGGACTTGCCTGATCTTGATGCTTAAGCCTCCTAGCATCATGAACGCCCCTCTTCATGTGGCTGTCTTCTACTCGCTAGACAGGCACAATCAACCTGGAGAGGTCCATGTTATCATGGAGCATCGCAGACCGACACTCCTCCTCTATATCTCCGTTGAGTCCTGTGAGGAACCTGCTCATCTCATCCCTGCTGTTAGATACAAGGGAAGTAGCATACCTGGACAACTTAACAAACTTCAGGGAATACTCCCTGATTATCATGGATCCCTGCTTAAGGTTGATTAACTCCTCAACCTTGGCCTCCCTCATCTCTCTGGGAAAGAATCTCTGCAGAAAGATTGTCTTAAACAGCTCCCAAGTGATTGGAACTCCGCCCAAAACTCGGCTATCTTGCCACATCTTGAACAAAGTCTTTGCAACATCCTTTAGTTGATAGGAAGTCAACTCCGCTTTTTCAGTGTCTGTTGCCCCAATAGAAACCATGATATTATGCACCTCATCCACAAACTCCTAAGGATCCTCTGAAGTCTAGGACCCTAATAAAAATGAGGGATTCATCCTCGTAAAATCCCGTAGTCTGTCCTCTATACTACGTATGGGTGGGTTCTCCCGCTGAACATCCTATCTGTTAGACTGGGCCTGCATAGTGATATCTTGAGCCATCTGAGCTAGAGCGGTCCGCAACTCCGCATCAGTTAACCCAGCTAGGTTAACTAGCATGGCCACTCCTTCAGCTGGAGCCTTGAGTGGAACTTGGTTATCTCCAACAGCTGCTCCTCCTCTCCTCTGACCAATGGTTCTCCTAGTATTCATTTTCTGAAAAACAACAAGGTTGATGTTAGACACACTCATAACACCAAGAAAATCAGACATTAGGAAAGACACGATATGATCAGAAGAAGAAAAATTTTCCTACTCATCATGTAGTCTCTAATTCAAGTCAGTGGTGCACTTCACTACCATGACTTAGAAACTACTCAATGTGGTTAATGGAAACTTATTATCTTCGGAATTCAACCTAGTGCTCTGATACCAACTTTTTTACTAGCTGAGTCAAGACCCCAGATGAGACCGGCATCGTTGACCTCTCAAAGGTTACAGACAAGCTTACTTACATCATTCTTACTTCAAATTGGTTAATTTTAGCGGAAAATTTGAAACTTTTTGTTTCTTAACATACATACTAATCATCATATTAAATTCATAATTGTTCAGCATCAACCATCTAACATTAAGATCATCAAATGACAGAAATGGTTTAATATAACATTAAATGTATACTTGCCAAATTGGCACAATACAATTTCTGAAAAAAAACAGAAAGAAACACTAGTGGAACATGCTCCACTAGCTACAGCCTACATCTAAGATAGATAATAATGGTAGATATCCTCGAATGCATGAGGGCCTACCATATCCTGATAGTTTCAGCGTCAACATGTAGCTCTAGCGTCTACCTGCGCCTGCACCTAAAATTGTAGAGTTGTATAGGGTTAGTACGCACTTGTAATAAGTATGGGTATATGCAAGCAAACACCAAAGACATGCATGAGTAAGAATAGATCTTTCCTAACAACATGATTATGGAAAGTCAAGTCAGTGGACTTGCCAAATCGGGATTAGGAAAGTTGGTGAGCTTTCCAAATTGAATTAGAAATGTGAGAGAACTTACCAAATTTTGATTAGGAAAGTCATGCCATGAGAGTAACATGCATCACCATAATTATCATATTGCACACAACACATAACATCTTGCACATAAATAACATTTTTCATATCATTCGTTCATATGCCATGACACCTTGGAATCATGGACTTGACATCAAGATTTCCCAAAATGAGGGCTCAACATATGGGACCTCAACTAGGCGGCCTTCCTTAGCAAGCACAGAGTCTGCTTCATTTCTTTCATAGGCTAGTGTAAAGACCAGCTATACCTAGGATGTAGTTTAACACTTTCATCGGGTTCGTTGTGTAATGATCAACAATGACCTAGTGTCATTACTTATGTCTAACTGACCTCATGATCATCCTATCCTTACACCTTTGGTATCATTCATTCCATTATGTGCATCATTTGAGGCTGGCCTCATTCATTCATTGGGAACTTTAACTTTAATCGACATAGATCATGTGAGCATCATGAAATCCAGTGTCTCCCCCACACAGAAAAGAGGTGGAATCACTGTCCAAAGTGACCCAAAACATGCTAGCATACATAGGAATCGAACTCTGCCAGATCCCTATATTGGCAGTATAGGTTCGAAGACTAGGATATATAAGGAGACCCATACCCGGCATGCTGGACAATCTCATCTCATGAGAGTTACGTGAATCTCCGCCCTTCCCGAAAGAAGGAATCCCTGCTCATAGCTAGTCTATCGGTGCTAAGTATAAAGTTCCATAATATTCAACTCATATGTCAAAGAAGCTGGCTTCTAGTATGAGGACATCATAGGTCAATAGATTATTTCTCATCTCGTCATTAGTAATAAGTGTGTTTATCTCAAAACTTTCCGTAGAGTGTTCATAGGGACTGGTCTCTTCATTAACTTTACACTCTCATAGGTGAGTACATTTTTGTAACATTTACTTAGGCTCATTTTGGATTGATCTCATCTTTTACATAAGCCTCATATCATGTTGTAACCAAATTCATTAACATTAGCACATTTGCTCTTTATAATTACTCACCCCATTTTACGTGAATGTTCATTTCATCATATGACAATGCACTTGGCCATTTAGTGTGTTTCATACTCTTACTTAAACCTTCTAAGGTGTCATCATTTCATTGTTCATTTCATCATTTCTTTGTTCATTCCATATTTTCATTGTTCATTTCATAATATGCCAATGCACTTGGCCACTTAGGGTGTTTCACACTCTTACTTAACCCTTCTAGGGTTTCATCATTTCATTGTTCATTTCATCATTTCTTGGTCCATTTCATCATTTCATTGTTAATTTCATCATTTCATTGTTCACTTTTTTTTAGGTGTATGATAGACTTATGGGTCTATACATACAGCCGTGAGTCTTTGCTCATAGTTCGTTTAAGTTATTCATATCTTCCTAAGATTATGTGGTATAAGACTTATGCATCTTGTATGTATGCCAAGATCTCAATTTCGATCTAAGTAGGCAACATTATTCTTGAATATTTAATTCACGTATGACTTATGTATCAATATGGAATTTGGGCAAAAGAATCCGGTTTCTAATCACTTGACCAACCCTTAGCCATTTTCCTTAATTTTGATTTTTGTGTCCTTTGGCTTTGGGATCCAGGTTTGATTCCCAATGCTACCATAAGTATTAATTTTTTCTTTCTCTTCTTCACTTTTAGTTTATGCATCTTGCTGAGGGCGTGGGATCAATTTCCCACGATCCCATATATTTTTTTTATTTGTTACCCTCTCCTTTGCTCTCAATTTCGCTACTGACCAAGGGGTAGTGGGATCGATCTCCCCCAACCCCCTTTTCTTTTGTTATTAATTTTCTTCTGCAGTCGCTGAGGGCCGTGGGATCGATTCCTCACGACCCCATATACTTTTTTTATTAAGTTGGGGTCTTCCGTGTCATGGGATCGAAACCCCACAACATCATTTTGTTAATCCCTCTTTTTCCTTGCAAAATTCCCCAAACCCAGCCCTAGTCCGAGCCCAACCTAGCACATTTTTTTGGTTAATTATTAAGGTAAGCTTAGTGAGGTCTTGGGTTCGATCCCTTCAGACCTCACCTATTTTTTTTAAAGTTTTTTTGACGTCCAAAATTTCAAGAAACTTTCTACGGCTTATTTCCAGATTCTGGAAGTTTATTCCACGATTTTATGTATCATTTTACGGGTCATTTGAGCATTTTTTTCTTAGTCATTCGTTAGGGTTCTTAATACAAGTTAGAGGAATGATTTTGTGATTTGTTGTAACTAGAATTGATAGAATTTTAACCATGTGAATATCACGTCTTAGGTACATCTAATTGTACATAAAACACAAGTTATTCTATGTTATTAGCATGCTAAAACAGAGGCTCAAAATCATGGTCACAACCTTGCACACATACATTCATGTCTACATTCATATTTTGAAAAAAAAACAAAATCATAAGCACATAATCACGAATACATACTCGAAACGAGATAATCACCACACACACAGTATCCCTAAATTCTACCAGCAAACATACCATCCTAAGATCATTGGGAGCTAGTGACAGGGACATGCAACGGGGAATAACCCTAGTTTTCGAAAAAGATTCGTCTGAACCTTAGGGGTATCTTGGGAAAGGGACCAAGAGAGAATATAACCCATACCTTTTTGACGTTAAACCTTTGACTTTATGCTCAAAAACATCACCCAAGATCACGTCCGAATCCTAAGTCAACACCAACTCGACGGACAAACTTCTCTTTGCCTACGTGATTGATTTTGTTTGTTTTCTTATATTTTTGTTGTGAGTTATTCAAGTGTGAAGATATTTGGTTTACCTACTGTTCTGGAATTTATTTGGCAGAGAGAATCGTAAAAAAAGAGAGAGATTGAACGTGAGAGTTGAGAGATAGACGTGAGAGAGTGGGAGTTTTATTAGGCTTAGGAGTGTAGTTTAGGACTTAGTCAAATATGGTTTTATTAAATAAAAATCTGATTTCCCTTTTATCTTAAATCAGCTAATGAATAATAATTATTAATTAATTACATTAATTTAACAACTTAAATAAGAACAACTTTAATTCATTGCTTCCACCTAGGTTCGAACTGGGGTGGAGCAAGACTTCACTTCAAGAGCCTATTTTAGGCCCTCTCTCCCCAAAATGCCCCTCCACGTTATTAGTTAAATAATTAATTATATATTTAGGATAATTGAAATACTAACCTTAGTCTGGAAAAACACCATTTTGACCCTAGACCCTCCAAAACTATGATTTTCCCTTTTTAAGTCCGATAAAGACTCATTCGAGTAAATCTTCGTATTCGAGAGCCCTACATTGCCGGACCCAACCTTTCCTAGCTCAACTAACTCCCCAAGTTAGTTCGCTTGACTGTCGTAAGGGTTCCGAGGTCTGGTTCTACGCGCATCATTCCGTGTGAACTCTGATCTAATCGTAGGCATTCTAGAAACATTAAGCATTACTTATCATATCCATTATTAGGGTTGTTACATGTGGTTTGAGAAATATAGGTACGGACGGCCTGTGGGCCAATAAAAATTAATCAAAAAAATAATATTATATTAAAATTTAAAATTACATAGAGTCCAAACTCATAATAATTAGGTTAATATTTGCATTTAGATATTTATACTTTTAATTGAAAAACACTTAATAAATATTATAAAGATAATTTTATTTGTGGATTTGATTAAAAAGTAGTAACATTGTTATCATGTAATATTATTTTATTTATATTTATGACAATATTTTTAAATTATAATTTATAATTTAATTTAATAATTCTAAAAATAATATAGTTTTTAAAAAAGTAGTATGGCCCGGCAAGCCTGTACCCCACGTACTTGTGGTTTGGACCAGTCGTTTTCTAGCCCACACGAGAAATGGGCTAGCCCGTCCTAACCAGTAAAATGTCAAAGACAGTATGGATTATCTCGGATGGGGTGGGCTAGCCCATATTGATAGCTCTACCTCACTGTAACACAAATGACCCCAAACGACTTTTGGCAACTCACCAATTCTTTATTATTTATATTATAGAATCCATTCATCGAGATGTTCTGATCCTCTTGTGTGGTCATTAAATTTTTGGTTCCGACCATATACTATAAACTAGTCAACTTTAAATAGATAATATGCTTAATCATACTACTTTTGTCAACCTTTACTATACTAAATATTGATTTATATATATATATAT
>NC_028638.1:3357268-3367943 GCF_001406875.1 Solanum pennellii | reverse complement strand
ATATATATACATATATATATATATATATATGTATATATATATACATATATATACATATATATATATATATATATATTTATTTATTTTAGAGATAACTTAGTGTTCTTTGTAAATGCCCCTAAACTCTTATAGCGATATTGTATCCAATAATAATTAACTAATGCTTCACAAACAGTCTTTAGAATGTGCTTATTATTACGGCTCGTGTTCTTAGTTGTTTAGATGTGTGAGATTCAATTGTTAATCTTAAATATATGTGATAAAAACATGAAAAAACCAATGACGAACTTCAAAGTTAAACTAGTAAAAAACATATGAATAATACTAACTAGAAATAGTTGACAAAAGAAATCTTTGAGAAATGAATACAAACAAAATACACTTAAAAATTGAATGTAGATTTTAGGCCATACCAAAATTTATATGTATACCAACATGATAAATTTTTTAAAAATATACGTACTTATAAAGTTAGGATTTAAGTTTCGAAAATAACTTCTAAAAAATAAGGGTTTAGATATTGTAACAACTTAAAGACCTAAAACACTAAGAAATCCAAATACATTAAAAAAATATACACTGTAATAAAATTTGGGTTTAGGATTAAGAAAATATAATTCTACAATACGATTTAGATCTTGTAACTTCGAGACCTAAAACATCCAATAAAGTGAACTTAAGAATAATGAATGTACTATGATATACTGTCATGCCCTGAGCCTACACCCTGGACGTGGCCGGCACTCGGAGACCATTGCTGGCCCCAAGCGAACCCTTGGCCTAGCTTACTTAGTCAGCGGAAGACTTAAAACATTAATACAAGGATTAAGATGCTAAATAACTCAATTGTCTGGAAAACAAATCAAAATGCTTTAAAAAGAAACATTTACTTTAGCCAAAATGACAACCCAAATATGAAAATAAGTTAATAACAAAATTATGACGAAATAAATAACATCGGAATGACTATCTATGAAGCCTTTTATAACTGAGATGGATGTTCAGACAAACCCCTAACATCCTAATGAACTAAACTAGAAAGCAATGAATATGGATCCTCTGGAAAGTAATGAGGCTCACCAATTGACTTAAACTGCTCATTGGATCAACGGTGCGCTGGAATGTTGATCCTAGGTACCTTAATTTGCATCATAATACGATACAGGCCAACTGATATGTACATGAAATATAAGTATGCGAGTTGGAGTACTAAACAACATAGTCATGAAGGAGATTCTGAAAGAAACACTTACATTGGCTCTTCTCAACTCATGAATACTTAACTAAACTCATTTTCAATATTATGCAATTTAAAAGCAAGTGCATAGAAAACAAAAAACTATTTAAAAACATTCTGTAAAACACTATGTGTATGCAAAGATACAAAATAACTCTGATATGTATGTAGAAGTACGAAATAAACTGATGGCAATTCATATTCACAATAAAAGACATATCATGTTTCCTTTCAAATTCTACTTGTGCAATGCATGAATGAAGTCCCATACCCACATTCATAATAAGAAGAACCTGTTGACGAACCATGAAATTACTGTTGTGGGAGTGTCTTTAACAGACAACCATCACTTATGAGCTACAGTGATGATACCACACTTTAACTCACGCTGCTAAGGATCATCCTATACCTTGACAGAGGTATACAAAGCTTAGATAACTAAGTTAATCCACTAACTGAACTTAAGATCATATAAAAAGTATGACCATTTGATACCCATTACGGCTACATGGTTTATACAGATTTGAGTTAATATGAACTCGCACCCCATATCGGTGTTCAATACTATCCCAAAAATATATTTAGCTCTTATGTTTTAAAAGCATCTTCTTCTGTGATTGAGATTAGTGCTAAAAAACGTAGATTAAAAGATCTCTTGGAATCAATATTCCCTTTTCTTGGTTTAATGTGAAAACAATTGTAAACTCTTAGAATATACTTAGTTCCGTTATAATTTTTGAGAAATGAACTCAACTTTTTACTTTTAGCTTAACTTGTAACTTGAGCGTTAAAACCGAAGTTAAAACGTTTATCAAAGACTTATGAAACTTGGAATGAACATTTTATCGTTATCTTTTCTCTTTACTCAACTTTTATCCTCAACTCTTAAAACAATGTTAGAAGCATTTGTAAAAGAACTTTTTGAAAGGACACTAAAAACTTTCTAAACTTGTCTCTAAACTTTTCTTGAATTTCAAGTTATTAATTATGGATTCAATGTTGTAATTCATATTTCTGGATGGTTTCTATATGTTTATAAATCATTTAGAGTAATTAGAATCAATAGGAAGTGTTAAAATAATTTCGAAGAGCTTAAGCGGATGGAATAATGAAATCTGGGTGAAAAATGACGTTTTAAGCGCGTCCGGGGCACGTCGCGCCAGCCTCTCTTGACTGAGGCACCATTCTGGCGCACTGCTGGCGCGCCGCCCCAGCCCTCCTGACGCTATGGGGGTGCTTCGCACCAACCTGTTCCTTAGACAAAAATATACCAAAATTTTCCACTCGTTTTCTGACCTTAAATCATTTTAATTCAATTCTTTTTCTCAAATTCAAGTTAGATTCATGTAGCCACATCATATATACAAGGATCTAACCCAATGAATTCAAAAACAACACCTAGATCATCAAAGAACTCTTAAATGTCAACTCATATTCAATAAGGAAAGCAATTCAAGAACAACATTCAAGGATATTGAAAAATTCAATATTTTTAATTCAGCTTATACCCTTAATTAATTTCCAAAAATGAAAAAACTTTATAGGATAAGGAAAAGACCAAACTACCCCTTCAAAATCCGGATTGGACTTCCCTTAATCCAACTGCCCAACTTTCGAAAGGCATATCTCACCCATACAAGCTCGAAGTTGCGCAAACTTGGCGGCATTTGAAAGATCATTTTAAGGCTTTCCAACCATTTCTGGACCTACACCTAAATCCTCCTTATGTAGGTGTTATTGTCATTTGAATTTGACCATAAACTCACTTTTAACTTGCTTAAAAAGATATCCTGATTTCAATTCTTTCCAAAACTGTCTATTTCAATTTCTAAGCTTCTCCCTAGTTATTTCAATTTGCGAGATGTTACAAATACTATCAAATATAAACATCAATTTTGAACCCTTCTCGCTATTAAATAAATTTAATCTTTCTACTCTTTGAAATGGCTTGAGGATACATTAGTCATTCATCACTTGATTCAACATGTCTATTGGAATTAAAATATTTCTAATTTTAGTATTATATATAACTT
This sequence comes from Solanum pennellii, assembly GCF_001406875.1. Taxonomy (NCBI): domain Eukaryota; kingdom Viridiplantae; phylum Streptophyta; class Magnoliopsida; order Solanales; family Solanaceae; genus Solanum; species Solanum pennellii. Next base: position 3,364,673 of record NC_028638.1, on the reverse strand, counting down.
TCATGTATCTGAGAATTCCCACTTACCATATTTATCCTCTCTATATCACAAGTAGTAGCTATCCATTGACCATTTGTCTGTTACTTTAAGTTTCTGCCAATTCACATCAATGGCTTCTTTCCCTCTGCTTTCCTCCTACTTGAATTCGGTAATTCAATTTTCATCTTCTTTTGAAAATTTTTATGGATATTTTAATGTTATATTTCTATTAGATGTTTTGATATGTTATACTTGAGGCTTGGATATACACAACCCTCTTCAAACCTCATATTACAGAAACAAAAAGAAGGTGAAATAAATAGAATGTACGTATAATCCAAGTCGACAGAAATTACTGTGTCTCCTTAAGAAATTTAATCCCCTCATTGTCCGACGTTACCGATTAATTTCTTTGAAGATAAAATGGATTAATCCCGTTAAAGAAGTAGCAGTACCTCAAACTACTATAACTTCAGCAAACGTAGGAACAGTAATAAGCAACACAGACTCAGCCAATCAATATTTAGTTTATGAGAGAAAATATATGCAGAGAAGAAAATAATTTAGTGTTATAAAAAGGAAAAATGACTTTCTTTTATAGCCATTTTCAGTAAGAAACGTATCTGTTCAAGCCCATTTTTCCATATGTTGTGTCTTTTGGTAAAAATAAAAACTTTTTGAAAAGATGTGTCTTTTGAATAAAATAACGACTTTTCAAAAATCAGACCGTTATGACCGTTGCATGTGAATTTCAAATAAATTCTATTGTGCCAAAATTAAATATGTTATTTAAATAAAATTCTACATTAATAAATAAAAGAAAAAAATTAAGCAACAAGATTTATTTGATTAAAAAAATTAATTAAATAAATTTTGTCCAAAAACATTTATCAAACAATCACATCATCAAAGCCGCGCGAGCGACGATGACGGTGCGAGGGGGAACCTTCTTCTTAGCCCTTTAATAAGTAAAGGAAGTGTTTCCTAATATAAGAACAACAATTTCCTTTCTTCTACCGATATGGGATAAATGACTTCTCATTTTTCCTCCAAAATTGGTTCCTCTTCATTTCATTTTTCTCTTCTCATTTCCCATTCACACTTTGCTATAACCCAATAATCCCCCCACATGAATGGGGATGATTATTGTAAAAACATATGCATAAAATTTTTTTGTGTCTTGTAAGTAAGGGTTAATCGTGTGTGGATAAGTAGGTTTTTCTTTTAACTTTCCATAGTGAACATATATCGGATATACTCGACCAATTGGTAGATTTGATATCTTTGAACCATCGAGCTTTGATATATACCTAGACAACATAACTCACACAATCAACCCTTGAACTGTTCTTAGTTCTCATTGTTTTGTTCGTTTAAGCCATGAATACATCTAGGCTAGTAAGTACTTAGAGAACTGCCTTACCAGATTCTTGCACTTCACACTCACAAAGGTGGTTTCTAAATGTGTTATCCAGTAGATACACTATTTGATATACCCTATATCAAACTTATAAACCATTAAAAAGTTCTTATATCTTTATCCTGGTTACTGAACATTGTCTCATCATGAGAATGGACCATGATATAATTTTTAACAATGCTGAACCGTCATCAATGACTTTGTTTTATCTCCTTGAACCTAGATTTGGGATCTCTAGTCTTGTAGGTAGAGTTACCACCACGATGACTTGTTCTCGGCCATAGTCCCATTCCCGTAGATAATTTCTCAACTCCCTCTCTAGTTAGGCCTTTTGTAAGTGGATCCGACACATTATCCTTTGATTTTACATAGTCAATTAGCATAATTTCACTATAGAGTAGTTGTCTCACGGAGTTATGTCTTCGTCTTATGTGAAGAGACTTGTCGTTATGCATAACGCTTCCATCCCTTCCTATTGTAGCTTGACTATCACAGTGTATGTAACAAATGAATGAATGTTACAACTTGGTTTGATCAAACATTGCATGCCATTGTTTTTGTGCTTGTTTTAGTCCATAAAGTGACTTAATAAGTTTTCACACTTTATTTTCTTTACCGAGAACTACAAAACCCTAAGGTTGTTCCATGTAAATTTCTTCTTCGAAATCTCCATTTAAGAAGGCATTTTTCACATCTATTTGATGGATTTCAAGACCCTATACTGCAGCTAGGGCAATCAACATTCAAATTGATGTAATCCTAGTCACTGGCGAGTATGTGTCAAAATAATTAAAACCTTCTTTTTGTCTAAAGCCTTTGACAACAAGTCTTGCTTTATGTTGTCAATTGTTCCATTATTTTTCATCTTCTTTTTAAAGATCCATTTTGAACCAAAGAGTTTTTTCCCCAGAGAAAGATCAACCAACTCCCAAGTATGGTTGCTTAGATTGATTGAATTTCACTATTGATAGCCTCCTCCCAAGAAGCTGAGTCGCTTTGAGGCTCACTTTCAAGAAGGAATGCTACAAAATCATATCCAAATTAAGTAGTTGTCCTTTGATGTTTACTACGCCTTGGACTCTCTTTATTGGTTTCATTCTCTTTTGGTTCTTCTCGTGGTTGTTTAGACCCCCTACTAAATGACTCAAGTCTAGTTTTATATGTTCAAAAAATTCAGCATTATCTAATTCCATTAGAGTATTATCATGAATATCCGGATGTTCAAAGTTATGAACCAAAAATTGAAATGCCGTATTGTTTGTGGCATATCCAATGAATACACAATTCACAGTCTTAGGCCCTATTTTTACCCGCTTAGGTATAAGAACTTGGACTTTGGCTAGACACCCCAACACTTTGAAATATTTCAAGTTGGGTTTTCTACCTTTTGATTTCTCATATGCAATAATATGTGTCTTTGAGTGAGGCACTCTATTGATTATTCAATCTACTATAAGGATAGCTTCCCCCCACAAGTTCTGTGTAAGGAGCAGCAGTTTGATGGATTATTCAATTTTCTAAACATATTTCTGCAAATAGAGATTCATATTTTCTGCATTATCACTTCTGATCATTTTGATCTTTCTATCCAATTGATTTTCAACTTCAGTTTTAGATTTCCTAAATGATCTATTCCTTCATACTTGACATTTAGCAAATAGACATAACCAAATCTAGTGCATTCGTAAACAAAAGTTATGGAATACTTTTTTCCACCATGTGAAGGTGTTGACTTCATGTCACAAATATCAGTGTGGATCAGTTCTAAAGGATTTGAATTCCTTTAAACAGATTTATAAGGATGCTTAGCATACGTAGATTCAAAGCTTTATTCATATAAACTGCAATTACATTGAGTTTGAAAACGCCATAACTAAGGTAAACTTTTCCTACAATACATTTCATTCTTACTCACTACTACTTTTTCAGAAACAAATACACATTTGAATCCATTCTTAGTCAAAACTGAAAGAGAAACTAAATTCTTTTGAAATTTCAGAACATACGAGACCATGTTTAATGTCACCACCTTGCTTGATGTCATTTTTAATAGGACCTTGTCAGTTCCTTCCACCTTTGCAACAACAAAGTTTGCCATAAACAACTTCTTGTTTGTAGGTGCTGGAGTATATGATGAAAACAATTCTTTGTTGGCACAAACATGGCATGAGGCACCAAAATCTATCCACCATTCTCTTGGATTTCCAACCAAGTTACATTCTGAAAGCATTGCACAGAGATCGTCCATTTCTCCTTTGATTCAACCAAGTCTTCTTGATCCTTCTTCTTGTTGGCCTTCATAGGACCCCGACATTCAGTAGCTCTATTACCACATTTGCCTAATTGAAACAACTTCCACTGGAATTCTCCTTATCAGGATTGCCTTTTGGACTAGATGCTTGCTTTCTTTTCTTTAATTTTTTGGGATCTTCTTCAACAATATTTACCCCAGATATTGTTGAATTACCACGTGACTTCTTTTTTTGCAGCCTTATTATCCTCTCCAATTCTCAACCTTACTATGAGATCTTCAACAGTCATTTCCTTTCATTTATGTTTCAAGTAGTTTTTAAACTCCTTCAACAATGGAGGTAACTTCTCAATAATGACAGCCACTTGAAAGACATCATTCACAATCAATCCTACATTAATGATTATGTGAGTATTTAAAAAAATTAATATTTCTAGCATATGCATTAAATAAATTTATACCTTCAGCAAGGAGATCATAGATTATGACCTGCGATTTTTGAATTTGGGTGAGGACCGTCTTACTGGCTATCATCTTATAGTACAGAAACTTTTCCATAATGAAATTCTTCATTCCGACATTTTTGTTTTGTACTTCTTTTCTAAAGCATCCCAGAGTTCTTTTGAGGTTTTTACATTGCTGTACACATTGTACAGATCATCTTGCAGGCCACTCAGAATATAATTTTTACACAAAAAATCTGAGTGTGTCCATGCTTATGTTACCAAGAATCGTTATTCAAGCAGAGTATCATCCGACATGACATGAACATTCTCATTAATGAACCTCTTCCGACATAACGTAGTGAGATGGAATAACAACTTTTGCTACCATCTCTTGAAGTCGAAACTTTGCAGGTTTCTCAGCTGGCGCTAAAGCAGCAGTTGAACGATTGTGCAACCGTTGTTGTTGCAACACTTACTGTTGAATCACTCACTGTTCCAGCATTTACTTGACTTGAATTAGTCATTTTTTTCTGTCACAAATGGAAGATAACATTAGTACGTGAAATTCTAATAGTAAATAATAAATCTTTACACAGACTGTTTCTGGTTTAACAATAAAGTTTTTATGTTGTTTTAATCGTTAATCGAATGAATTTAAAAATTCAAACAGAGTAGAAAACCATAAAGGTTTAATATACAGAAACCTAAATACAGAAACTTATTAAATTTCTTAAGATTGTATCACTTGTATTAAGGTTAGTCAAAATTACAGAAACAGAAAGTAGAAATGGACAGAATGTACTTTTAATCTAAGTCCACAGAAACTATTGTGTCTGCTTAAGAAATTTAATCCCCTTACTGTACCCGAGGTTATACATTGATTTATCCTAAGATAAAATGGATTAATTCTGTTAAAGAAGTTGTAATACCTAAAACTTCTATAACTTTAGTGAATGTAAGAATAGTAACAAGCCTCATAGACTCAATCGATTGACACTTTTTTATGAGAGAAAATATATGCAGAGAAGATTTTGTGTTTGATAAACGAAAAATGACTTCCTTTTATAGCCATTTTCAACAAGAAACGTAATTGTTCAGACCCGTTTTTCCAGAAAGTTGTGTCTTTTGGGAAACAAACAACTTTTCAGAAAGATGTATCTTTTGGAAAACATAACGACTTTTCGGGAATCAGACCGTTATGAACGTTGCACATAAATTTCAAATAAATGCGTTGCGCCGTAATTAATTCTTTTATTTAACTAACACTCTGAATTAATTTATAGGAGAAAAGAAATTGATTAAATCAGAATCCGAAGTTGATTCCGAAGTAGAGGCCGCGAGCAATGACGACGCTGGGGACACCTTATTCTTAGCCCTTTAAGAAGTAAAGGAAGTGTTTCCTGATATAAGGACAACACCTTCCTTCTACTGATATGGGATATGTGACTTTTCATTTTTCCTCTGAAATATGTTCCTCCTCATTTCATTTTTCTCTTCTAATTTCCCATTTACACTTTTCTAAAACCCAACAATTGTTGTTAATTGAGTTAAATTTTGCGGAAAAAAATATTTTTGTGTAACCATTTTTGTGTATAATATTTTTCTGAATTGAGGGTTTATCAAAAACAAATTTTGTACCTCAAAGGTAGGATAATTAATATTATTTAGATCTAGAGACACTTTTGTAAAAACCTACTTCTACAAAAAAAAAAGTATTTTTTTAGAGGAATAATTTGTTTTTTGTGTTGTTGGTCAAACATCACAATTCTAAAAAGGAGTGTCTTTTTTTTGCTAGCTTTTAGACTCCAAGAACTCATGTCAATTGTCATGTGCTTTGTGTTTCATTTTCAGTTGAATTGCATATTGCTTTTCTTATTTCTGCATGACAAACAATAGAAGCTTATATTTTTCGTGCTCATTTCAGTAAGTTTTAATGATCTACCAAGTTTTTTTGGTCTTGTGACACTAAAGTTTTACTTTTGTTGTTGCGCAGGACATATTTGGAGCCCATAGATATCAGCACAGTCACAACCTCTATGCTTAGTAGAATTCCTAGTTTTAATGTAATGACTTTGGAAGGACATACATCTAAGGTATGTCCACATCTTTACAAAGTTCTCCTAATGCGACATGATTTCTGAATAGGAAAAATGATAAGTATCATATCTTTTCTGTCTTCTATAATTAACATTACAAGTTTTTCTTGTTCAAGGTTTTTGGTTGTGCTTGGAGTCCAAAAGGTCTTTTCTTGCATCTGGGTAAGACTTACTATTCTATTTCTTTATTTTGTTGCTCTTGTCTATGAATACACATGTTCATATTCATAATTGTGTTTCTAACTCTCTAGTGATTTTACGATTTTAGAAATTACCATCATAAGCACCGGGATTTTATGAAGTTTGAGCGTAGTTTTAGACTCGGCTAAGGAATCATCTCTCTTATAGCTAAGCATGTGTAATATCAATTTGGGTCTGAAGACTCCACTGCTTGAATTTGGTCTGTAGGAGATGGTCCACATAACTCTACTATCCAAAGTCAAAAAACTAAGAAAAATAAGAATGTTACGACACTTGATTGGAATGTGAGTTTTGTACAGCCTATTTTGGTCTAACTATCGTTGATCTATACTTTTCTGAGGTGAGGTCTTGCGAATGGATGTAAGAGTTTGTTTCCCTTGTTCTGTCTTAAATTTATAAGTTTGTATATAATCTCACCATTGTGATACAACCCTATTCAGGTCCATTGCTTGAAGTTGATTGGCAAAACAATAAAGATTTTGCCACCAGCTTCACATATGGCATAATCTACGTTTGTAAAGTTGGTGAGTGTAGACCAGTCAAAAGGTTCTCAGGATATCAGGTGTGCTCCACTGATGGCATAATATACATTTTGTCTTTACCTCTTTGATGTATTACCGATTAACCATATGATGTTCTAAATAATTCACTGTTTGCAAAAAGTTTGAATTGAATTACCAGTTGAACACTGAAGATAGGGGTGACAAACGGTTGGATTGGATCGAATTGAATGGGTTGAATATGGTTTGAGAAAATAATGGTTTGTATTACAATCCATCAAAATATAATATTGAAAAGATATTGATTTGGTCAAATATGATTTGAGAAAAATGTTTCTAACCCCTTTAAATAAATTTTGTTTTGCAAAAACATAAATGTACCCCTCCCCACATCCCCCCGACATATTTCGCCAACCTACTCCTAAAAAATTTTTGTTTTCAAAAAACAAAAAAAATCTATGTTTTTTAAATAAAAAAAAGTTTACCCCCTCCCCCCGAGCAACCACACCCCC
>NC_028638.1:3342349-3357142 GCF_001406875.1 Solanum pennellii | reverse complement strand
AACCACCCCCCCTGCCCCCCTCCCCCACCTTCCACCAACCTACCCCTAATGTTTTTTATTTTTCAAAAAAAAAATGTTTTTGGAAAAAAATAATAATTTACCTTGTCACCCCCTACCTTCGACAAACCTACCACTAGTTTTTTTATTTTTCAAAAACAAAAAACATTTTTTTTTGCCCAAAAAAAAATTAAAAAATTTACCCCCTCCCCCCGGGCACCCAACCTTCCACCAACCTACTCGTAAATTTTTTTGTTTTCCAAAGACAAAAAAAAAGTTGTTTTTTAATTATGTTTGAAAGGTACATGAATTTTTAAAAAATTAATATTAATTTTTTTTATTTTTTAGCACAATTAAGAATATTGAGTGAAAGTTAAAATAAGTGATCTAATATGGATCAAATGGATACCCATATTTAATCCATTTTGACCATATTTGTAGAGACTCTTAAATAATTTGAAACTCATATTTAACCAATTAATGTATGAGTGATCCATGCTATTTATGGACAATATAGACTCATTTTATTAATATGGGTTTACATTGCCCCTCCTAGCTGAAGTTGTGCTTGGAACACTGAAGGATTGCTTACTTTGCCATTGCAAAATGTAATCAATGCTATCGAGTGGGACCCCTCAGGTTCTCTACTAGCTTCGTGCTATGAAGATAGCACAGTTAAGGTAATTTCTATCCTAACCTTCTAAAGCTGCAACTAATGGAGGCTCTTTCCTCCACATGTTTGAGAAAATTACTTTTTACGGTCTTCTAAGTAATTTTGAGTATCTATTTATGTTCTAAATTTATGTCTTCGTTGTGTTAATGCATCTTAGCTTCACCTTTTCCTGATCTAAGACTTTGAATATCTATTGTGTTGTTTAAAATAAATTTTTCAGTAACTCATTGTTTATGGGAAGATATGGAGCACGAAACAAGATGCATGCTTGCATGATTCAGAGAACATTACAAAGACTGTATTTTTGTTCTTTCTTTTTCTTTGTTGATTCAATTAATCAAATAAAACATCAACTTTTGACTATTATTCTTTTAGGAGATATCTACCATCCGATGGAGTCCAACTGGTGCTGGTACAAGCAATACGAATCAACAGTGTTGTTGGCAAGGTATGCTATCTATTGTTACCAGTCATGTTTATAGTATTCTTTTCTATCATAATTTTCTTTCCCATGTGGTGGTAGAACTAGGTTCTTGTTTACATATATATTACACATCAGTGTCGTAGATTATGGTTCAATCATTGTTCATAGCTATCCAATAAAGTTTATATATTTTGCTGGACAGCCCCTTCATTCTTCATCATACTCTACCTAGATCCATGACACCCCCTTTCTCGGTATCAGAACTCGCCCCCCCCCCCCAATTATATAACTCACCAGTTATTCGCTCTCCCATCTCATGTTTCTCAATACATTCCTTGCTCACCTTTGCCTTTCATTGGGCCAAAACATTTACTCTTTCTATCAAGGTTTAGGTAGATATGGAAAAATAACCTAAATCTTTTTCCGCTTTTAGGATATAAATTCTAATCTCTACGATCTTCACTCACTTTATTGCTCACTAGTTTACAACCTTCGGTGTGTTGGGGCTGACTTACCTCTAAAATTTTGTGCGGTATACTGTTGTCAAAGGCATATTTAAAGCCCCAAGAGTTGAGTTTCAAAGACCTTCTCAAGTAAATCAAAGAATTCTAAACGTTGAAAATTAAAAAGGCATGAACTTCAGCAAACGTTTCATGCTTTTTCAGAGCACCTGCCTAATATTTATCAAGACCCAATCCAGCAACGTATTCAATAACTCCTTAACCAATTCAAACCCTGGAAGAAAATGGGAGAACCCTTTCCTAAGACAGGGAAGACCATATTGATAAGACGACCTTCTGTTTTCGCGTCAGAAACAACTAAGAATTAGTCAACTCTTTGGATTTTAAAAAGGTTTAAATAAATGTCTTTAGATGCAAAGTAATGTGTTTCTTCTTTTTCTTTTAGTGGATATCTACTAAGTGTGTTTCTTCTTTTCCTATTTTTAAAATTTAGGCGTAAATGAAACGAATCAGGCGATTCTCTTAGTTTTCCGTGTGTGTTAGCCCATAAATATTTTGGTGATATGACTTTTGAACAATTTATTGTGCCTGTATTCATAGTTAGGACTAAATGGAACAGAGTAAACAACTTCCCTGAATCCAAAATGGAAGATAGCCTACTTAATAAAAAAACAAAAACATTCGACAAGAACGATCAGTTAACTTATTCTCACTCTACATCCCTCACATCCCCACCCAAATAAAAGGAATAGGTATATAGGTATCAATATTTCAATTGAATATGAGTAAACAAACCACATAATACTTTATAATGTATTTGACTATTAAAAAGGGTAATTTTAATTAAGAGTCCTTATTTATTTCATGTGTCCAAGTAAATATAATGACTTCACATCCGTTACATGTGTTCGTTCAAGCTGTGAAGAAGGAGCCCTTGTTCGACATCTCATAGATTCACAATAGAGTCAAATGAAGCCAATGGGTAGTGCGTCATTCGATTCTACTGTGAAGCTATGGGATCTTTAACAAGGGCTTCTCATCAAATGTTAAACAGACACATGTAACATATGTGAACTCATTATGTCTACTTGGACACATGATATAAATAAGGAATCTTAATAAAATTACCCTTTTTAACAATCAAATATATTATCAAGTATTATGTGGTTATTGTTTTTTCATATTCAATTGAACTATTGATACATATATACATATTCCTTTTATTTGGGTGGGTTTGTTAAGAGGGCAGGAGGGGGCTGGGGAGTGAGATTAAGTTAATTGTATCGTTCTTGTCGAATTTTTTTGGGTATGTTCTCTTCCATTTTGAATCCAGGGATTTTTTTTACTCTTTTGCATTTAGTCTGAACGATAAATACACACACGAAAAATTGTTGAAAAGTCATATCATTAAAATATTTTTGGGCTAACACACACGAAAAAAAATAAGAGAATCACATGTTTTTTGTAATTGGCGCCTAAATTGCCAAATGGACTTTATAAACTGTAAGTGTGTATGTATTTCTCTCCTATCTCCCTACGGATGGTACTATACAAATATTGCAAATAAATCGTTCTGAAGCTATATAACAAAAATATTTCATAGGCTTAAAATAAGCTAATTCCTGTAAATTGACCCCTAAATGCACAAAATGAACTTTGAATATTAATTTAATAATTCTTATACTAGATAGATTATTTGCATCACATTTCTTAGCTACGTTTCTTTTCTAACCCTCCTTTCGTAAAATATTTTATATGTTGAGATGCTTTTTATATTAATATTTAATCTCTCTTTTTAAATTAAAAATAAACAGGACAAGGAGCACCGACATAATATATCTAAATATATGCATAAACAATATCTATTGATGATGAAGATTTGTAGGTACCTGCATCTAAAGGAGTGAACTTCCTGAACATCTCCATCCTTTTTGTTTGAAAAATTGCACTTACTTTATATTGGAAGAAAGAATCAGTAGACAATGTGCACATATGATATACATATATTCAAGATATTTTCTTTTATGTGCATGTCACATATGTCACCTCCTTTGAGAAACTCTTTCTTAAACTTGTTATGGATCTTGTGTGTATAGATTGAAAACATGTTTTAAAGTTGGACTATATTTAACAAGTGTAGGCTTACCTTGCTTACACTTGAGGTCTTCTGATTCTTCGTTCAACTGCTACTTAGTCAATAAATTTTCTCATAATCAATCATTCAAACATGCAAATAAGTACTTGGATGTCCAAGTTCATTTAGTACGAGATTAGTACTTTTACTAACATGAGTAATAGATAACCAAATCGGTTATGCTAGAACACATAATTATGGTAAAACAATAAATTTGCTGACATTAAATTTAAAATTTACGTACTGAAGTGTGAGCAAATACCTTCAAGAGAATCAAAAAATTAGAAACACCATCAAGTGAATAAACAAGATAGACAACAACTGATCCCAAGTTCAATCCGATTGGAACACTCTCTATACATGGGTGGGCAATCATCGAATAGAAAACTGATTCTTTTTCTAGGTTATAAAAACCCCATATTTGTAGAGATTTCTCCCCAGTCAAAAAAAGGGAAGAAAACCCACGCCTTTCTTGAAAACAAGAAATCACAGGTTACTCTTCCCTTTTTTTAGGTGGGTTAGAGGTAGGGGTGGGTAAGGGTGTTTTGTTGGGTTGCTTTCCCTACATCTCTAATGAATATAAATATTTTCTCTCTTTTTTCCCCATAAATTCATCCAAAATTCTAATGAGATATTATAAAAACGACAACTAAAAGTTTAAAGAAAATAATAATTACGATTTCTCCATTTTCCTTCTCTTTATTCAACATTAACTCAATCTTTGCAGACACGAATGTTGTTAACGATGACATTCCTTATTGCTTTGTTTTCTTGAACCCCTTCCATTGACTCAGGCTTATAATTTGTAGCTTCTTTTCGTACCATATCTTGCAAAACTATCAAAAGTTCTCAGCTCAATAATTTTTATCCAATTATGAGTTATTGAAACTTAGAGCATAAAAATTGATGGAGTTGTTCAAATGTCAATACTGGTGCCAATTCAACTATTAGCTCGATTCGGTTTATTTGATTCGAATTGTCACTAGATTGAATATGAGAAAAAAGAGACTCATAGATTATTAGGTATAGACGCCAATATAGGTGACAAATCAAGTACTTACTGATCCACTTATCTCATTTAGATTCTTGCTAGATTTGAATAATGTAAAGAGAGACTCACATAAAGTGGGTTAAGTTACATGTGTCAATTCAACCACTTGCTCAATTTGGTTCACCCGATTCAAATTCTTTCCAGATCTGAATCCAGGTAAAGAGAGTCTCAACGATGTTGGCAATCTGGTATTACTGGTGAAATTGGTGAAAAGGAAAAATTCCACCTAATGAGGTATTGGGTAGATAAATACACAACTGAGGGAACCTTTAAAAAACATTTTTAAATCAGATTCAAATGGACTCGTAGATGTTGATGAAAGAGGTAAAATTCTATTGGGGTGCAACAGGAGGATAATGAAACAACTAAGGGAACTTTGAAAAATCTAAATTGGTCAAGTCAGATTCATATGAATAACCTTGATTTGTACCCCACCAGATAATGAACGATCTCTTCAACAATGGTTGAAGATTTTAGAATGTCAAATCTTTTGACATAGAAGGGTGCTTTCATTTGTACCAGTCCTCTTCTCCATATTTCTCTACTAGCTTTTGCAATAGCTTGTCTTCTTCAGGATTGCGATATCGATGCTTAATATAACCCTTTTTCTTCATTTTTTCACTGAATAAAATCACTCGAGAATATGAGATAGAGGGAACGAAGGATACTAGCAATCAAGGTATATATGTACAGTGGGGTGGTAGGGGGAGGTAGGGCCTAGCATTTACTTGGTAAAGACGTGAGGAGAGTGGGGTATATATAGTAGGGGTAGGGGTAGAGGGTATAGGGTGAGTGGATTAATAGGTAATTATTAATTATACATATGAAGTGGATCCCACTAATAAAATCTCATAAATTAATTAGATTTTTCCTTTAAATATTGTTTAATGGATTGGATTAGAGAGGATAGGATTGGAGTAATGTTGAACTTTGACTAGCTATTAAAATTAGGAACAAAACAAAATATCATTTATTCAAAACATTGTAACTAGAAAATAAAAGTTTGATAGACAGTTGTTTGTAGGGATAATACTATATGTGTATCCACGTCAATCCAATGAATACGAGAGATTTATGTTAATAGGTACTTTTATTATTTAACTAGTTTTGATGAATGTGCATTGCACATGAATGTAAAACTATGTAGTAAACCACTATAAATGGACTCATAAATTATAAGTTCCTACGAACAATGGATGTAAATTTTCATATGATTACTAATTGTATGCATATTGAAAGTTGTGAAATCAATATCTAAATACATCTATATCTTTTTATAGTATAAAGTTAGATTTGGATAGGGTGATGTGACACCTCTTTATAACCTCCAATTACATTTCCTCCTGATTGGTAAGATTCACAAGAAATATTGAAGAGGTTGCCCATTTGAGAGATTTTTTCAGTTCTTCTTTGACGCGGACCAGGTCCCTCTCTAACTGATTATTTCTCTCTAGAGCCGTAGCAAGTTTTGTTTCAGCATTATTCAAACTAATTTTTAGATCGATATGCATGCTTCTGGCCTCTCTTTCCTCTACCACAGTTGTCACTTAACACCTTTAATTTTCACCTAAGTTCTAGATTTTCAACTTCTAGAACTATCAATTTTTCTTCCACAACAGACATTTGGTCAACCAAAGCTACCTTTTCTTCATGAAAAATATTTAGGTTGTTGTTCATCATCTCCTTTTCAGTTGTTGACTCAATGATAGAGTCAATCAAAAGAGCCGCTAGACTTCTCAAATTCTTAACAAATTAAACATCCAAGTTTTGTTTAAGATAAAAAAGGTTTACCTCTTCTTTATCTTCCTCATCATCAGATTTTGCCATTAAGGCTTCATCAAAGTGCTCAGAGTTATCTGAAACACTCAAGGAGTCATCCAATGTAGTCATCTCCCTTTTTACCGTCTGGAAAAACGTTTCCCTTCTACTACTGCTGGCGCGGACCTGATCCCCCTCCTGGTCTTTTACTTCCTTGTGATCAACTTCAAGCACAGAACAACCTCTCATGGTGTGACCTGGTTTGATCACTCTTGTAACACATGTCACTAGAGCTTGTAGTGCTGTCATAAGCTTCTTTCTTCATGGAACCTCCACTTTTACTCACATGATTTTGAAATTTATGAGTGAGATAGTCCATGGTCTCATCTATTTCAAGGTTCTCACACTATAACGCCTTGGAAGGTAATAATTCATCCATTTATGCATCTCCCTTCTTATCAACATCCCTAGTCAGATCAGCCTTGGTTTCCGTAGTTCCTCATAGGTAGTTCTCAGCACATCCCAAATTTCTTTAGTTGATTCGCACGAGGAAATAAAATTATATACATTTTTCTAATTCCACATATTAAGAACTTCTTATCCTTGTGTTTCTTGTCAACTTTCCATTTGTCAAATTCATTGTATTCATGTCCAGTTTTGACAATGATCCTCTCAACATCTAGAGATTTTAATTCTATGGCACATAGAGACCCTCACAAAAAAACATTTATGGTTCCTAGTCTTCAGCCATTATGAAGTCAAACATGCAATGTTTCCACTACTGATAATATTGACCATCGAACATGGGTGGCCTTGTTGAGGACCAACCTTATTGCCATCTCAGTGGAGAAGCCATTATTTCGGTGTTAACCAGCTAGAGAGACCTACTGTGGAACCACTTGTTGGAATGTGTGAACCCACCAATCACTCAAGGACCAGGTTCTTTGACTTAGCAAGAACAGTAAGTAAAAGTTACGTACACTTGTTTCAATGGGACCAGGTCCTCAGCACAGTAACAATAACGAACAGTAGAATAAGTGCTAAAAGTAATGATTGAACGAGCAACTTTATGTGGAAAAATCCTTGCTTAATGGAGTAAAACCACAACATGTTCTCAATAGAACTTTTCAAACCACTTTCACTAATCTTAAACAAGCAAAAGTATAAGACGATTAAACATACCACCTATTACTTAGACGAGCCAGAGAAGATACAACACTGCCCACTAAGCTATCACCCTCAGATCACTTAGACTTCAACTATGAAAATACCATACAACCCACTATACTAACCAAACTGATTAATATAGACTTTTACAGTAATACACAAAGCTACACCTAACTATGTTCTTACAAGACTCAAACTAGGTTCGAAACGTTTCTAACAAACAATAAAACAAATCCTACAAGTTAAGCTCAATACAAACATTCAAGAACAACAAAAGGTACGGAAAGCACTTTTTCTCTTAATCAGGTCCTTGTTGTATGTACTCTTGTGCTTAAATTCATCCTTGAAGATGCCCTTATATTTTTAAGCTTATGATATTTTCAGAGAAAATCCAATGTTAGTTTGCCAAATGATATAAATCACCAAAAACTTGTTAAGACTATCCCGTTGGCTGAAGTCCTGCTATTAGAAAAGTTGTGTGCTTACCGCATCAGTGGTGGTAGTTTTTCTGACAACAGTTTTTGTCACCTTCTCATATCGCCGTCTTGTAGGGACCATGTCCCTTGTAAAACTCTTTGTGAGTTCTTGAAACGTCTTACTGGATGACTTCCTTCTTTGGATGATTGAATGTTGACTAAGTCAACAATAAAGAGTTATTCACCGTTGGACAAACACCGTCCTCCATTCTGATTGGTGTAGTACTCTAACACCTCACTAATCTCTGACATGATATCTTTACAGTTGTAAACCATTATGCATGTGATGTAGAGAACTGGGACAAGGTCCCTGAATTTGTGAGATACTGAAACATACAATATCATTCGCTCTTTCTATTGGTGTAGGACACTGCACTTTTCACCTACCACCTGACAAGATAGCTTTACAGTTGTACCCCATTTGTATCAGGACTAGAGTACTCTACTAGGGACCAGGTCCCCGCATTTGTGAGGATCATCAAATCATAACACACAAATATGCCTCACACAAAGTTTATCATTAATCTCATTGTCAGCACTCTCAATAACAGGGTCCTGGTCCCTTGTTAGATCCTTATGTTTGTTAAATCATCAAAATATAATATCAGCTCCAAACTAACCATTACCCCCCTTTTTGATGATAATAGACTTATTTACCAGTTCCCCCTATAAACAAGAATTCTTGGGGTAACATGCATTTCGTAATCCCTGAATTTTGTCTAATCATCATAACACCACAATAACATTTTTCCCCTTTTGGATGATGACAAACATATTCACCAGTTCCCCTTGTCAAACTGGAGTTTCATTATCCCCAAAGTTTGTCAAATCATCAAAACAACAGGTTAAATTTTAGCTTCAATTTTTCCTTCTTTACGACTTCGAATGTTTTGTTTCCAAGTAATTCTGCTTATTATTTCTGTGCACGATATGGAGTATTAAACAACATGTCTTCTTGCACGATTTCAGAGAACATTGTAACGTATCTTTTTTTTCAAGATTCATTTAACTATATTAGACATCATTTGTTGACTAATATGTTTTTGTTAGGAGATACATACCACCAAATGGAGTCCAACTGGTGCTGGAACAAGCAAACCGAATAAACAATCGTTATTGGATAAGGTATTCTATCTAATGATACCTGTCATGTTTACAGTAATCTTTTACATTAGATTCGTAGATTATGGTTGGATCATTTTTAATAGCTAAGCGATAAAAGGTTCTATTTTCCAGACACATTGAGTATTCACTATTTAAAGAAATACTTCCACCATTCAATTTTTGTTGTCCTTTCAAGCCCCTGCTCTGTTTGCACTTATGAATTCTAGTTGAATCAATCTTGTGTACCATATAGAAATTTTAGGGGGTAGTGAAGCATTGTGTTTGCTTGTTAGTAGTCAAATTATTCTATTTAAATTTTGTTCAAAGTTTCACTTTTTTAGGTAGAAGAGTAGCATTTATATGTTGAAGGCTCACTTAAGCTTTGAAGAAAGTCTCAAAATCCCTAGTGAACCGTTAAGCCCTAAGAGTTGAGTTTCAAATTCTTAAATGATTGTGATTTTGCCCATAGTGGCGTATCCCCTTACGAGTAAGAATAATCCAGAGATATACATTTTATATTTAACCGTCATGTGCACTGATATAATGTTTTGCACCTAACCTTCTATTTCATTGAGCTCATTGGTTATGTTTTATTCTATGTCTGTGTAGTGCTTCATTTGACTCTACCGTGTGGCTATGGTATGTTGATATAGGGCGTCTTCTTCACAGCTTGAACGGTCACATGTAATGGATGTTAACTCATTATGTCTAGTAATAGTAATAGTCAAATGATAGTCTTGAGTATTATTGGGTTTGTTCACTCGTACTCAATTGAACTATCGATACCTATATACCTAGTCCTGTTGTTTGGGTGGGGATGTGAGGGAAATTGGGGGAGAGAGTGGAGTGAGAATGAGTATCCTTAATTTCTTTTAGATCATCAAAGCTATGTAATGTTTTTGTTTCTTACTTATTACGTAGGTTCTCTTTCATTTTGAATCCAGGGAACCTATTTAGAAACTATGCCTTTAAAAATGCAGAACAATTGAGTATTAAACTAAGTCAAATTGTAGATAAGTGCTTTTTCGGGTTAACATAGTGTTTGTTTAGCCACATTGAGACCCGATTAAATCATTATGGTATTGATCTAAACTGAAGGTTGCAGTAGTGCTAGTATAGTTGTTCCTCTTACTAAAATTGCGGTACTTTATGTTGATATACTAATGAAATGTTTCTCTAAAATACCAGTTGATATTCAATTGGCATCTATTCTTACACCATAAAAGTGAAGACAGAACTTGAGAACAACTCAAGTATAATAGAGAGGTGACGCAATGCTTAACCTGGAAATAGTACAAAAAGGAACGACATGGAGGGTAAGAAATTTGAAATTATTTAGAGGAAACAAATGCACAGACAAAGAGTGGCTCACTTGAATGATACTAAAAATCATCAAAGCAATTCCTTCTTATATATTAATAGAGATCATCAAAGAATATCAACGAGACAGGTGATTAGACAAGACATTTGACATCTACGGGTTGTAGCTAGAAGTGGTAAAGTTGGCTCAAAAAATCACAATCCACTCAATCTATTTAGATTTGAGCAGGTTAACAACTACAGTGATATGCATCATAAATGGTAAATAATGGCTGAAACTTAATTCCCTTCACTTTCCTCAATCAGCTATCCTCCTATAGTTTAACAACGATAAGGGGTTCACATGTATATAGTCCCTCAGCATCAAACTAGAAGAGTCTTCCAAGGAAGGAGGGCTTACCAAGTAAAAACATAAATTATATGCTACAATAAGTATATGACATATACTTGATTTCAATGTAGTCAATTAACTTTAGTAACTACAAGAACTTCACCAACAGAAGCCTCACAGGCCTAATTAAGTATATGCCACATTCTTTATTGGAGCTAGAAGTTTTATCAGATCAAATGTATATTCGATCCTGTGATTCAAGACAAAACCTTTATAGTTTGCTCTGGATATTGGTTAGAGATCCTCTATTTTCATTCTCTCGTGTGCCACGGATGTCCATGGAGAGTAAACGATAGAAGTGTTGACCTGGTGAATTTGATACCCTAACCATCGAGTGGTCATGTGAGCACATTCTCTTGTACAACCGCATCAATGGTACTGCTACTTGGTAAGGATCACGGAAACCAACTTTGGTATTGTATCGGTTTGGGCCAAAAGTTTCAGTCAGCATAGCACACATGTGTAATAAACACAGTTGAAGCAAATAACTACTAAGCCAGTCACCAATTACAGCTACCAAGGAAACAACAGTGAGTGAACATTTTAATGTACAACGCACAATGAGAATATAATGGATAAACTTGACCGACAAAAATACAAGAGAAGATACAATTAGAAATAAGGAAAACATGAGAGAAAGCAAGTAACTTGCCCTAGATAAGTTTTGGTTAGATATTTCAAAGAATGGATGAAAAGGTTGGTCTTCATCAAGGGCTGGTATGTTGCAGTATCTCTGCATAGAACAAAGGCAAGACGTGAATAGATTAATGCATTTCATATACAAAAGATCTCCAAGACATGCACACAGATAGAATCTCCATTTACCCAACTTGACAGACAAATACAGAGAATGTGAACAATTGATATGATAATTCTTACTTTTATCATCTCTCATATACAAGAGAAGTCAACATAAGCTGCAATGGGAACTACAAAGAGCGGCATTTCAACGAGCTATAGGGGCGGAAATCCTAGTTGCCACAAAGAGGGGCTTTTATATGCCTTACCTAATTGAGTAACTAAAAAAATATGGCAAAGACCTGATTAGGTCCATCCTCAAGAACAAACCTACTTTCACCTAATAATCTTAGATATTTAATTGAACTTTCTAGAGTTATGTAGAGTAGTAGCTTAAGTACTTGATGTATCTAGAAATTGTGTAGATGTTCTTGAGAAGTAGATATTTATAGTGAATTATAGAATAATCTAGATTCTTGTTAGATAGTTAGAAGATAAGGTCATCTAGATTTTTCTTTTAGATCTTTCAAGAATAATTTCTAGAAGCATCCCTATATTAGTATAAATAGGGGTCATCATAGACATTTGTAACCAACCAAAGCAAACCAAGAACAACGTAATAAAAGAGTATCTTCCACAAACAAATTCTCCTTTCTAGCTTCATCTTCTTTAATTGAATCTTTCGTCTTAGTTAACGACTTTGGGATAGAAGAAGGTTTTCTAGTTATACGTTTCTTCTTCTATTTCTCTACATGGTCTCAGATCCATAACAATACGTTGGTTTCTGGTTGTTATTTTAATATCAGAATAGAGGTTGATTAAACTTGTTTGTCTATATGGATTTTAGCGGTAGTGTTAATGGACTTTAGATGGAGTTGTTGATTCAATCCAATTACGAGGTATGGAAGACAGGTATGGAATTATACATTGTGGGAAAGTATTTGTGGGATGTTGTTAATGGAAACAACATAATTCCTCTTGCTAACGGACAAGAAAATAATAGTGCTCACATGAAATGGAAGAAAATTAATGCGAAGGCGGAGTTCATTCTTAAGAGGACAATCTCCTCCAATTTATTTGATCATATTATAAAGTGTAAATAAGCTCATGAAATATGGAGGGACCCTATATTGCTTGTTCAACAAGAAGAATGAAGCTCAGCTGGAAATAATTGACAATGAATTAGTTAACATCACTCAAGGTACGTTTTCTGTCTTTGAGTATTTTTTGAAGATCAAGAACTTATGTTTCGAGATATGTTTGTTGAATCCGGAAGAGGCTATTTCTGAAGCACGAATGAGATAGAAAAAGATTAAGAATGGCAAAAGTGTTTAGTAGCTGAGGCTTGTGCAATAGATGTCATGATGTCCATCAACCTTGAACGAGGAAGGATCGAGGATTTAGAATATAATATAGGTGATCACTTGGAGAAGCAATAAAATGATGTTCTCAACATTAAGCAATAAGTTTTTAAGGATGTTCCAAGTGGTGATATGGTAACCTCCATTGAAGAAAAAGAAAAAGAATATCCCTAACAGGATATATCTGAAACTACATGTGCCAGTGGCGACCTATATAGAGAGAGCATTGATGGAGATATATTGGAAGCGAAAGCATTTCGTCAATAATCTGCAATATCAAGGCCAATTAATGGCTTGGAGCAATTTTTGAAAGCAGATGGAGAAAGTAAAGATGAAATAGAGGAAAAAGTTGATATTAAAGTCTTGAAGTCAAACGATATGCTCTTTAAAAGCTCTAAAACTGCCAAAAAATATATCAAGGAAATGATAAGAGAATATGACAATAGATACTATGTTGGTGTTGAGACTTCACAGGAAATTGATAATGCTTCTCTCAATAATATAATGGTTGAGAAGTTGAGAGAAAGGGGAAGGCAAGGAGATAATCAATATGGATGAACTAACAGTGAAATTTTTTTATCATTTGAAGAAGGAAGAGGAGTCCGAAAGAAAATGCTGAATTTTTCACGAAGACGTGTCTCAAAGCTTCGTTTGAGTTCTTCCACAACAAGTATGGGGTAGTTTCCAAAAAAAAAAACCACTTTAAGGGGGAGTGTGAAAAATAAAGATTATTTTTTGGAGGAATAAATAATCTTGGATATTTAATTGAACTTTCTTGAGTTATATACACTACCACCTTAAGTACTTGATGTATCTAGAAATTGTGTAGATGTTCTAGAGAAATAGATATTTATACTGAATTATAGAAAAATCTAAATTCTTGTTATATAGTTAGGAGACAAGGTCATCTAAACTTTCTTGTAGATCCTTCTAGAATAATTTCTAGAAGCATCCCTATAGTAGTGTAAATAGGGGTAGCCATAGTCATTTGTAATCAACCTAAGTAACCAAAATCAAGTAGTCTTCCTCTATATCAAAGTTCTTTTATTGAAAATACTCTTTCTCCCTTTTATCTTCCTCCTTCTTAGTTGAATCTTCCGATTTTAATTAACGATCTTGGGCAAACATAAGGTTTCCTAATTATACTTTTCTTTTGCTATTCTCTATAGCAGTATCTTATCATAGAACAAAGGCAATCTGTGAATAGATGAATGCATCTCATGTACAGCAGATCTCCAAGACATGCACATAGATAGCATCTCCATTTACCCAGCTTGACTGACAAATACAGAGAATGTGAACAATTGATATGATAATTCTTACATATCAAGAATAAACCTACTTTTACCTAATAAGCATACATGTTCCGACCTATAACAATAAGGTACTCTCTTTTTCTTTTTTCTTTTTAATAGCCCGTGCTTCCAGGCCAAATTGCGTGCACCTTGACCATTCATGTTGATGCATGACCGTGAATGGATACACATGATAAAAGCCAATTACGTGATCAAGACATAATACATGATTTGAGGTTCCTAGAAAATGATTTTCATTCATTAGAAAGAAAAAAAATGAAATTATCTCTAAAGATGATCAAAATGAGACAACTCCAAGATACAATGGTTTGTCGTAAGATTATTGCCCAGAAGTACTCTACCAATTGGCTTTCCACCATAAAGAATCAACCCAATTCTCTCCCGAACTTCTTCCTAAGGCATATATATGTATGTGTGTGTGT
>NC_028638.1:3316614-3341687 GCF_001406875.1 Solanum pennellii | reverse complement strand
ATATATTTTTATATATATATATATATATATATATATTTATTTATATTTGTGATTTGCCAAAAAAAATAATAATTGAAAAATAATTGTTGAAAACTATATATTTATATATGAGAAAAGGCGTAAAGTAACCATTTTAGTTGCCACGAATTTTTAAAAAAACACTTTAACTTTTTAATTGTCCTATTACCACACTAAACAATTATGAATCAATATTATTATATCATTTTTCGATCAGCCCCTTTAGAAGTAAGTGTGTTCACACACCAATAAATACATGACACGTGCTAATTTAATTAAATTGTATTATTTTCATTTTATGTTTTTCCGTTATAGTTTTTTTCTTTATTTCTCTCTCTCTTACTTTTTGAATTTTAATTTTTATTTATTTTAAGTTCCATTTCATCTTTCACCTCTCTCCATTTTGTTTTTAATCTTCACCACCCACACCCCATGTCAAATTGAATCTCACTCCAATTTTTTTTTCTTTTCTTTTATTTTCTTTTCTTTTTATTCTTTTTCTCCTGTCAAATTCTATTCATTCTATTATTTAGACTTTACTATATTACTGATAACAAAATTAATCATTTTTTCTAAATGAATTTAAAATTTTGAAGTATCGTCAAGTACTCATTTTCATATAAATCCAAAATTAGAAATCATTATTTTAAAAGAATAAACTAATTTCTCAAAAATTGAAAGATCTTAATTGAAATCAGATAAAATAAAAATATATGATACTTCCCAATCATCTCATTAATTAAATCTCATTTTCATATAAATTCAAAGCTCGAAATGATAATTTTTAAAGAATCGTAATTCTCCAAAATTTGAAAAAGTTTAATTGAAATTTGGATTAAAAAACTAAATAAAACCTATTAATAATCTTGAAATCTAATGTTATTATCAAATTGTTCGAATGTAATAAAATGTTTAGATATAGTTTTAAATTAAAGAGAGTTAAACTAATAGTATTAAATACGGGAGATGAAATTGTGATAAAAAGTGACATTTAAAGTGAGGATCTTCAATTAAGATGAAAAGGAATTTTTGAAGAAGAAGTAAGAAATAAAAAAAACAATAAGGAGAAAAAGTTAAAATAATAAGAAAATAAGAAAATGTATTTTATAGCAAAATGCTTTAAAAAAATTATATTCGTCTTTTTTGTTTGTTCACGCTCTTTAAGAGAGTGCATACACTCTCCATGCCATGTGGACAAAAAATGATGTAATAATATCAATTCATAATTGTTTATGGGGGTAATAGGACTCTTGCATAGTTTAGCTGTCTTTTTGAAAATTTGGGACAACTTCAGGTGTCACTTTATGTCTTTTCTCTTTATATATATATATATATATATATATATATATAAGTTATTTATGATAAAAAGCAAATGTCTGTTTGTACCTTAGAATGTGCATGTTTGGGTTGTACATGTTTATTATTGGAAACATGATGCCTACTCCTTTGAGTCATAATCGGTGCAACGTAATGAAGAGCTCCATGTGGGCCATGTATAGGATGTAACATGTGGGATTCAAACATGCCCATCAGCAAATGGCAGAAGACATCGGTCATGTCCTGCACCCATTGGACATGGACGACATTGGCCATGGCCTGCACGCATCGGGCATAGCATGTACATATATCATAAACGACGCCTGCCAATGTCAGGCGATATCTGCCAAGGCATGTATGCATAAAATATGGTGTTAGCACATCAACTAGTCATCATCAGGCATTGTCTAGAAGCATCAGACGTAGCATGTGCGCAGGTGGCGAACGATGTCTTCCAATGTCATCAGGACAGCCAAGGCCTGCAAGTTTCTCGTGCGGCGTGTGCACATTGGCTGGGCGACATCATTCATGGCCTATACGCATCGGCAAATGTCATATGACATCGTCCAAGGCTTGCAAGGATCAATTTTGGAATTTGCGCATCGGCTGGTGACATAAGTCGTGGCCTCCGAGCATCGTCCAAGAGAAGAACAAAGTGGTCATAGTCTGCACTCATCGGGCGTAGCATGTGCACATATGAAAAATGATGCCTGCCAATGTCAGGCGAAATCTGCAAAGGTATTCATGCATCAAACGTGGTGTGGGTGCATCGTCTGGGTGACATCAATTTTGGCCTCCGTGTATCATCCAACAGCAGAAGATATCAATCATAGCCTTCATGCATTGGGCGTAGAATGTGAAAGTATGGAAAATGAAGCCTGCTAATGTTAGGAGACATTTGCCAAGGTATTCATGCATCAAACGTGGTATGTGGACATCAACTAGACGTCATTGGTCATTGTCTGCAAGCATCACAAGTAGAATGTGCGCAATTGGAAAACGATGTATTCCAATGGAATCAACATCTGCCAAGGCCTGCAAGATTCACGCATGGAATGTGCGCATCAACTGGACAACATCATTTGTAACCTACACGCATTGGTTAACAACAACCGACAACGCTCATGGCCTTCACACATTGGAAGTGCGCATATGGAAAACAATGTCTACCAATATGAGGGGACATAGTCCATGGGATTTATGCATCAAACGGGTTGTGTATGCGTTATTTAGGTGATAAATATTCTGATTTACGCATATTAGCCAATGGAAAATCACATCTTTCATGGCCTACACGCATCAGCGTAACATGTGAGCATATGGAAAATAATGTCTGCATACGTCAGTCGACATTGACCAAATATACACACATCAAAAATTGTGTATGCGCAATGACAAGCGACATCGATGATAGACTTCACACATAAGATGTAGCATGTGCTAATCAGCTTGGAACATCGGTCATGGCATGCGCGCTTCGACAACACTAGTTGTCATCGGTCATGGCTTGCTTGCATCAGACGTGTGCATATGAATAACGACGTCTACCAATGGAAGGCAACATTGTTGAAGGCATGCACACATCAAACATGGTGTGTGCACATCGACCGAGCGATATTAGTCATGGCCGCATGAATCAGCCAACTGCTGAAGACATCTGTCATGGCCTGCACGCATCGGGCGTAGCATACATGTAAATGGAAAACAACACCTGGCAATATCTGGAGACATCTTCCAAGGCATGCATGCATCAAAAGTGGTGTGTGCACATCAGCTAGGCGTCACCAGTCATTTTCTGCAAGAATTGGACGTAACATGTGTGCAAGTGGCAAATGATTTCTTCCAATGGCATCCTTATCAGTCAAGGCCTGCAAGCTTCACGTGTGGTGTGTGCGCATTGGCTGGGCGACATTATTGATGTCCTACACGCATCGGCCAATGTCATATGATACCGTTCAAGGCCTGCAAGAATCATTTGGGGCATGTGCACATCGGCAGGGAGACATCACTCTTGGACTTCACACATCGGCCAATAGAAGAGGACTTTCGTCATGGCCTACACGCATCGGGCAAAGTATGTACACATATAGAAAATGACCCATGCCAATGTATGGACACATCAGCCAAGGTATGCATGCATCAAACATGGTGTGTGTGCATCGACTGACTTTAATAAAGGCATGAGTGCATCGGAATCAGTCATGGCCTGAACACATTGTCTTTAGCTTGTTCCTATATGCAAAACGATGTATGCCAATGTCAGGAGACATCTTCCAAGGAATGCATGCATCAAAAGTTGTGTGTGCACATCGGCTATTCTTCATTGGTCATTGTCTGCAAGCATCAGACCTAGAATGTGAGCAAGTGGCAAACGATGTCTTAAAATGATACCAGCATCAGCCAACTCCTGTAAGCTTCATACATGGCGTGTGCGCATCGACTGGGCGACATCGTTCCTGGTCTACACGCATCGAACAATGTCATCTGACATCGTCCAAGGCGTACAAGTATCAGTTGTGGCGTGTGCACATCGGTTGGGCGACATTAGTCGTGACATGAGTGCATCAACCAACTGTAGAAGATAGCGGTCATGACTTGCACACATCAGGCATAACATGTATATGGAAAACGACGCCTACCAATGTCACGAGACATCTGCCAAGACTTGTATACATCATTAATGGTGTGTGCACATCAGCTAGGCATCATCGCTCATGGCCTGGAATCATCGGACGTAGCATGTGTGCAAGTGGAATATGATGTATTTCAATGCCATTTGCAGCAGTCAAGGCCTGCAAAACTTCACGCGTGGCTTGTGTACATCGGCAAGGAGACATCATTTGTGTCCAACATCATATGACATCGTCCAAGGCCTGTAAGAATTAGTTGTGGCACATGCTCATCGAGTGGGAGACATAAGTTGTGGCCTTCTTTCATCGGCCAATGTTAGGAGACATCATCCAAGGCATGCACGCATTAAAAATTGTGTGTGTGCATTGATTGGGAAACATCATTCGTGGCCTGCGCGCATTGGACAAAGAAAGATGACATTGCCATGGCCTTCACGTATCGGATGTTGCATGTGCTTGTTTTGATAAAGGATGTCTACCAATGTAAGGCGGCATCGGCCAAGGCATGCACACATCAAATGTGTTGTGTACGCATCGGCTAGGCAACATCTGTCATGACCCTCACCCATCAGACATAGCTTGTGCGCATGTGGGGAGCGATGTTTGCTAATGTCATAGCAATAGCCAATGCCTACAAGCATCACCCATGGCATGTGCGCATCGGTATGCGACATTCGTCATAGCCTGCAAGCACCGGCCAATGTCAGATGACATCATCCAAGTATTAAACGCAATAAATGTCGAGTTTGCGCATCAACTGGGCGACATTAGCCGTGGGATGTGCACATAAACTTGGAGACATCGCTCATGGCATGCACGCATTGGTTAGGCGATGTTGGCAAAAGATACACAACATCATCAAAGGCTTGCACGCATTTGACGTGTCCTGCGCACACCGTCATACTACGTCACTCAACGACATGTACCATCATTCAAGGCATGCATGCATCTAACATGCCATGTGCGTATCGACTAGGTGAAATTGGTTCCTTCCATTCAGCATCAACCGATTTTTACATGCATTTGACGTGGAATGTGTTCACATCAGCCAACGACACGCATCATCGTCTAGGAGAAATTTGTCGTGGAGTACCTGCGTCAGTCGTGGCCTATGCACATTGATGAGCCGACGTCGATTGTGGACCGCCTGTATTGTGAACATTATTTGGTCAACTTTGGGAATGGCCTACAAACCTCGTTTACCAAATGTTAGGAGTGGCCTGTCCCCATATCCCTTGTTCCACACACAACTGTCAGCGATGTCCGATATGTCCTACCCGCATCGACTTTTGCCTGCACGCAATGTTAAACCAGAATTGAACGTGGCCTGCATACATCGATTTGATGACGTCAAACACGGGTTGAACATATCTTATTTAGCATAGAAACATCATTTTGCCGATATCAAACGTTGTCTGTTTGTATCTTTCATGGACTGCATTCATCGGTTCGAGAATGTCAGACATTATGTGATCGCATTGTTTAAATAAAGGAACTTAAGGTTACTATATTTATTTGTGAATTTCTTGCATTAATTTCATATTTTTCATATTTTTTCTATTTTTATTAATTAATTACGTAATTTTTTGGGATTACCAGGAGAAATATAATTATTCAAAAAAATTGATGACGTTGTTGAAATTGTTGAATACAAGGTTACTATAATTATATGTGAATTTTTTGCGAAAATTTTATATTTTTATCATATTTTCCAATTTTTTTATTAATTACACAATTTCGGGATATATCAAAAAAAATATAAAATTTAAAAAAATTGTTGAAATTGTTGAATTTAAGGTGACTATATTTAAATTTTGATTTATGAAGTATTTTTTGTAAATTGATTACTCATTCTCTCGATTTGTCAAAAAAATAAAAAATACAAAAAAATTATAATTGTTGAATTTAAGGTTACTCTTTTAATTTGTGAATTTTTGGCTTTAATTGTATATTTTATAAGATTAATTCTATTTTCATTAATTAATTACTCATATTCAGGATTTGCCCGAAAATATAAGTATTCACAAAATTTTTTTGAAACCTATATTTTTATATATATAAAGTTATTTATGATAAAAGCCAAATACATATTTGTACATTAAAATGATCATATTTGGGTAATAAATGTTCATTATGAGTCATTGGGAAAACGATGCCTACTCCTCTAAGTGAGAATTGGTGCAACAGAATCACAAACTCTATGTGGACCACACATAGGAAGTAGCATGTGCGCATCGGCGAACGACAAACAACATCGGTAATGGCCAACGCGCATTAGACTTGCCCATATGGAAAATGACGTCCACCAACATTAGGATACATCCATGAAGGCTCGCACGCATCAAACGTTGTGTGTGCGCATCGATGGAGCGATATCAGTCGTGGCTTGTACGCATCGGCCAACGGCTGATGACATTGGTCATGCCCTTCACGCGACGAGTAGCATGTGCATATATGAAAAATGACGTTTGCAGACATCAGGAGACATCATCCAAGTCCTGCACGAATCAAAAATGGTGTGTGTGGTTTGACTGGGTGACATTGGTCTTGGTCTGCACGCGTTGGATGTAGCATGTGCGCTTCTAGAAAACGAGGGACATCGGCCAAGGCCTGCACGCATTAAATATTGTATGTGCGCTATGGCAGGCGACATCGGTCATGGTTTGTACGCATTAAAGGTTGCATGTGTGCATCAGTTTGTCCACATCAGTCATGTCAATCGACCAACGACAGGTTACATCGGTCATTGCCTACACACATCAAAAGTGTGCATATGGACAACGACATCTACTAATGTCAGGGGACATCGTCCAAGGGCTTAACTCATCAAATGTATAACGACTCGAGAGTATACCTCGAAGTTAGGGAGAATTCCGAATTGGAACAAGGCGTACTTAACCCTTTGGGTCTTTTACAAGCCCTTTAACGATCATTCGTTGCATAAGACATGAAAGTAGTGCGGAATTGAAACTTTTCACGACATAATATCTTAGGGACACGTCCCTTTATATTGAAAGAAATACTAATAAGTCTTAAATAATAAAACTAAGAAATAGAACTATGCCCTTGAATATATGAGGACATAATTAGACTTGAGAGAATATTTACCAAGCATGTCTTCTCACTTCAACCTTGGTTCCAAACCTATCGACATAGAGTATAGAAAAGTATGGGGTTACCACGAATAATGTACTATGTATGGCATATGCAAAAACATGCAAAAAGGGTCATTTTACTATAAATACACTTCCATGCCAAATAAGTGAAACCTTCATGGATATAAAAGTAAAAAAACATAAGAATCATCATTTAACTTTTAGAGAAGTATTTCCATGATTTTAACAAAAGGAACCATTTTGCAGCAAAACACAGTACCATTACAGTGAAATTAAACAAACTTAGAGTTAAATAATTTTGGCAAAATAGTCTGACGGATACTTCTACTTGTATGTGTTTGTATAGTGAATCCTTCTACTAATCATTTGTCAACTGGACACTTAAACTTAATTAAAATGAGTCTTTTAAACCCTTTGAACGATGTCTGTAGCGCTCTCTCTTTTATATAAATGATATGTCATATCCACATCACATATATAGATGCCACGTCATATTTTTTTACAGAAAACTCCATTACGTTCTCCCCTGTTCTGAAGGTTTCACAAACCAAGCCGTCGCCATTTTTTCCGGCAATACCACTCATATCTTCATCTTCTCCGCACATCATCGTCATTTTCCTTTCCTATTTCAACCTCCACAAAACTAACAACCTATGACACCAACAATCAGATATAGCATAACACTATGACCATTCTCCCTTTTCATCTTGATGGCAATCACCATTTTTCACGCCATGATTAGATCCTTCCACCCCACCCACCTAGTTCTCCTCTATGCTTACTATTCACGCCTCTCTCTCACATACACTATTGCATATAAGTGTTACTCGGAAGCACCACCAGCCCTCTGCCGGTGAAGTGGTCGACTGGAAATTGGTATAATGAGTGGAAATAGCCGTGGAAACAAAAATTGAAATCAAACAATAGATTGTGGAAACAAAAAGGAAAAAAAAATGGGGATGGGCAGGGGATGGAGATGAGAGTGAATATGAAAGGATTTTTAATTAATGATTTGAAAAAATTATTTCTTTCTAAGTTTTACTAATTTTTGAAGTAAAAATGCTTCTAACTCGCCTCTTGAGGCGAGTAGCTACAGACTTTTGCCAACTCAGACATGTTAATGCCACATAAGTCTGGTCAATGGTCAGAAGGGCTCGTTAAATTGTATTTTATTGAGTTTAATGGTTTAATTGACAAATGTATAAGTAGAAGGGTTCTCAATACAAATTCATAAAAGTACAAGGGTCCACAAGACTATTTTGCCATTAATTTTATCCTTTAGAGTGAACAATTTTCAATCCCAAAACACTGAACTCCCAAAGTCAAGCCAAGAGGAAGTGAATTATTTTCCGTAGGAGTTTCCCTAAAAACTAGGTTATTCTATGACTCACCAAGGTAAGACTACAATTCCTTTGATGCGCACCTAAATGATCCTCAAGACTACCTATTAAAGGCTTACTCACCTCGGGAGAACAAGCCCACTCTTCAAAAACAATACATTGGAAGAACACAAACACTCCACATAAAACACCAAGACTTCCCTTTCGGAATGCCTAGTCAGTGCAATGAATAGATGGCACCTTATTCCACTACCTACCCTACGTATTACACTCTTTTAGAAGACTTAGTTCATTCAATTCATCTAAGACACATTAAGACTCCCCTTTTGGAATGCCTAACTAGTGCAATGGATAGATAGAGTCCCATTCCACCACCTACCCTAAGTAGTACAGTCTTTCAGAAGACTTCGTACTTTGATTTCTTTTGTAGGCGTTAGTTTAGCCGACATAGACCAAGAGAGATAGACATGGAGTCCCGATACTTCCCTTATCGGAGAAGAGTCCCCCCAATTGCCTAGAGTGAGGTCTTTCTTTTAGCTTTTACTTGCCTTTCCCAACAGCTACAACTATGCAGACACGTAGTTAAGGGATAAGGATATTTAAGTTACTCATTCTCTACTAAAGAGGAGTACTCATCTGAAGCGGTACTTTTGAATACAACTTCTCAACTCAGAAGTGTAACCACCCCTTCATAATATCCTCTCGGTGCTAAGCATATATCCCCACAGAGTCTCAACATTATACACGATATGTTAAAGAATACCTAGTGAACACCACATCTGAACTCATGAAGGGCATTCATCCTCCATCCTATCTTAGAAAGTTACTGGGAGGTAGTGGAATCACTTCTAAACACTTCATCTCAACTCACGAAGAGTGTTCATTCCATAAAGTCCACTTCTTATTCTCATTCCTCAAGTTCATTCATTCATTCATTCAAAGTATGAGTGTGTGTTTACATGTGAGTACAACTTTCATATAAACATCATTTCATTTACATTCGATTCTATACATGCTTATACCTTCATTGCATAATATCACACATTTTAACATACTTCACATAATCATATAAGTCATTTAAACAAAATCCTTTTCATACTTTTCATAACAAGCTTCATAAAACACATTAACAAGAACAACTTCATTTCCCTCTTTATTTACATAATATGCATTGACCTTCTCATTCACAATATATAAGTAACTACACATTCATATAGTTCAAGTAAACACCGCCACCGAATGTGGACCATACCACTCCAGTGCATTTCATAAATGAAGCTAAACACCATAACCAACTTACCCTTTATCCAAGCTTCCATAACCTATAACATTTTACACAACACTTCATCATAATATATCACTTAGGGCATTAACTAAACAACAATATCTAAACAAGGAAACCAAAGCTCAAAGATTACAAAATCATGTTCATTCAACCCATTCCTTAAGACAAAATTGATAAAAATCTTTTAACATGTTTTTATTGAAGTCTTAGCATTAAAATCACCAACTAACATTGGAAACATCATATTTGAGTCCTTTAAAACATTTTCATGACAGACCCATACTTAGAGTCAAAGATAGAAGAAGTTAGGGTTGGAAAACCACTTTTGAAATTCCTTAGAAGTTGCTCCTTGAATGGAAGAGAGTTCAAGGATGACTACCACACCTCAAAGAGAATCAAACCCACTGATTTTGATGAAGAAACACGTCCACCATAAGCCCTCCAAGACCTTCTTGAGTCCAAGCTTCTATTTGATTTTAGAGAGAGTCTTTCAAGAGAAGGTTTTGGGTTTTAGGAAAGGAAGTCTAAAATTAGGTCTAAGTGTTTGAAAATCCTTAATATACCTTAAAGGACATAAAGTTAACATCCTAGGTTCATAAAATACGTGGGGAGAATTTATAAAACAACCCAAGCCAAGGCAGAAAAATTGCAGCTTTTGGCATTAACGTTGACGCCCCCTTCACCAACGGGCTGTCAATCGATGCCCCATTTGTGGGAGTCTGTTAATTGGGACTTAGTCACAA
Source organism: Solanum pennellii (assembly GCF_001406875.1). Lineage (NCBI taxonomy): Eukaryota > Viridiplantae > Streptophyta > Magnoliopsida > Solanales > Solanaceae > Solanum > Solanum pennellii. Next base: position 3,331,238 of record NC_028638.1, on the reverse strand, counting down.
TCATCTGCAGGTTTCGCGAGACTTGCATTCCAGTCGATGTCCAAGGTCGATGGACGAGTTTTTACCAACAGACCATCCCTTGAGGCCATCGTTGGTCACTGTCTGGCAACGTCCTGTAAAATGTATGGGGTCTTCTTCTAGGTCCCCTCATGGGTCCTATGTGAGGTCGTACTTGAACCCATAAACATACTTTTCTAGGTCATTGAAACATCCCACACCAATTTCAAACAAAAAGAACATGTAAAACTTCACCAAAACACATCAAGACACATGAACACTTCCTAAAACATACCTTTCGAATGTCATGGACTTTCTTGGATGTTTGACCACCAAACGTCACAAAACTTCACACAACCCCTAAGAACATAAATTTAGCTAAATTTAACAAAAAACAAACTCTAGAAACATTCATGAAGCTCTATTTAACCTTATTTTATTTTAGGGTGTTACAAAATGGGTTGTGTGAACATTGAACGGAGACAAAGGTTGTGGCCTGCACATATTGGCCAATGGTAAACGACATCGGTCTTGGCCTCCACGCATCCCCATAACATGTGCACATATGGAAAACAACGTCTGCTGATGTCAGGCGACATTGGCCAAGGACTACACTCATAAAACCTTGTGGGTATGCAACGACATGCGACGTCAGTCATGGCCTGCACGCATCAGATGTTGCATGTGCTAATCTTCTTTGCGACATCAGTCTTGGCATGTGCGATTCGACAACATCAGCCGTCATCAGTCATGGCCTGCTTGCATCGGATGTGCGAATATGGCTAACGACGTTTACCAACATCAAGTGTCATTGTCCAAGAATGAACGCATCAAACATGGTGTGTGTGCATCGATCGGGTGACATCAGCCATGGACTGAGCGTATCGGCCAATAGCAGAAGACATCGGTCATGGCTTGTATGCATCAGGCGTAGCATGTGCGTATATGGAAAATGAAGTGTGCCAATGTCAAGCAACATTTTCCAAGGCATGAATGCATAAAAAGTGATGTGTGCACATCAACTAGGTTTCATCAGTCACTGTCTAAAAGCATCGAACGTAGCATGTGGGCAAGTATCAAACTATGTCTCTCAATGGCATCAACTTCAGCCAAGGCCTGCAAGTTTAACGTGTGGCATGTGTGCATAAACTGGGAAACATAATTTGTGGCCTACATGCATCAGCCAATGTTATATGATACCGGCTAAGGCCTGCAAGCATTAGTTGTGGCGTGTGAACATTGGACGGGCGACATTAGTAGTGGCTTTTGCGCATCGGCTAACAGAAGGAGACAGAGTCATGGCTTGCACGCATCATGCGTAGCATGTGCGTATATGGAAAATTAAGCCTGCCATTATTAGGAAAAATCTTCAATGGTATGCACGCATTGAATGGGTGACAATAGTCCAAGCCTCCTTTCATCGGCCGACAACAGAAGACATCAGTAATGGCTTTCATGCATCGGGCTTAGCATGTGTGTATATGGAAAACGATGCCTACCAATGTCAGATGACATATTCCAAGGCATGCATGTATCGAACGTGGTGTGTGCACATCAACTAAGCATCATTGGTCATTGTCTGCAAGTATTTGATGTAGCATGTGCGCAGGTTGAAAAAAATATCTTCCAATTGTATCAGCATCAGCCAAGGCCTGCAATCTTCATGCTTGGTGTGTGCACATCGGCTAAGCGATATCATTCGTTTCCTACACACATCAGCCAATGTCGTATGACATCAACCAAGGGATGCAAGCATCATTTGTGGCGTGTGCACAAAAGTTGGGCGACAACACTCGTGGCCTTCGTGCACCGGCCAAAAAAATGAGACACTTGTCATGGCCTGCACCTTTCGAGCGTAGCATGTACGTATATAAAAAAATAAGATTTCCAATTTAAGGCTGCAACTGCCAAAACATACATGCATCAAACGTGGTGTATGTGCATCGACTAGGTGACAATAGTCATGGCCTGCGTGCGTTGGCCCACAGTAGAAGAAATTGGTCATGGCCTGCACATATCCGGCGACGCGTGACAATGTCAGGTTACATATGCCAAGGCAGTCATGCATCAAACATGGTGTGTGCACATCACCTAGGCGTCATTGTTCATTGTTTGCAAACATCGGATGTAGCATGTGCGCAAGTAGCAAATGACATTTTCAATTGGCATCAACATCAACCAAGGTATGTAAGATTCACTCGTGGTATGTGCTCATTGGCTGGGAGACATCATTGGTGTCCTACACACATTGGCCAACGTCATATGACATCGTCCAAGGCCTATAAGAAATTGATATAGCATCTGCGAATTGATTGGGTGACATCAGTTATAGCCTTCTTGCATCGGCCAATGTCAGGAGACATCTTCCAAGCCATGCACGCATTAAAAATTGTATTTGCACATTGATTAGGCGACGTAGGTCGCGGCCTACACACATTGGTCAAGGGCTGAGACATCGATCATGGCCTACATGCAGTGGATATTGAATGAGCTTGTATTGGAAAACGAGGTATGCCAATGTCAGATGACATCAACCAAGGCATGCACGCATCAAATGTGGTGTGTGCGAATTGGATAGGCGACATCGGTCATGGTCTACACACATTAGACAAAGCTTATGCGCATATGGAGAGCGACATCTGCCAAAGGCATCAACAACAGCCAAGGCCTAGAAGCATCTTCGATAGGGTGTACGCATCGGTAGGGCGACAACGGTCCTGGCCTGCGAGCATCCTTCAATGTCATATGACATTGGTGAAGGTATGCACGCATCAAACGTCGAGTATGCGCATATACTGGGCAACATTAGTCGTAGAATATGCACATGACATCGGTCATGGCCTGCATGAATCGATTAGGAGACGTCGACCAACAACAGAAAACATCATGAACGGCCTGCCCGCATTTGACGTGTCCTGCGTGCATCAGCAGGCTGCATCACTCTATGACACGTCCCATCAGTCAAGGCATGCATGCATTTGATATGGAATGTGCACATCGGCCAAAAATACACATCATTGGCCATGAGACAGTGTTCATGAAGTACCTGATATAAAGTGGTTTCATGGTAGTTTTAATGCTTTTGCCTTAAGTTTAGTGTGTCCAAAAGCCTTTTTGTACTAATTTTTATGTATGTTTCTCTTTATTTGCAGGAAATATGTCTAAAAGATGAATGCAGAGGTTTTTGAGCAAGAAATACAGAGAAGTACCACCTACGAAGCTTGTGACGGTTCGTCGTGCCCGTGACGGTCCGTAGGTGGCATCGTAGTGAAGCTGCTGAAGAAAGATGGGGAATTCTGAGCAAGTGTGGGGTTACGGAGTGCGTGACAGACCATCGTTGCCATGACGGTCCGTTCTGCTGGTTCGTCATGAAGATCAGAGAAGTAGTCCCAGTTCTCAAATTCTAAGAGTTCAAGTGTTTTGGAACGGAGACCCTCGACGGGCCGTTGTGCCTGTGACGATCCGTCATACCTGCCGTCGAGGGTAATAAAGAGAGCAGCAGAAGAAATTGTACAGGCATGGGACGACAGAGTCCATGACGGTCCGTCATGACCACGACGATCCGTCGCGAGGTCCGTCGATCCAGCTGCGTTTTGACAGATTTCCAGCAAATAAAGTCCTTATATAATTAGGTTTTTATTTTTTATAAATAGTTTGAAAAAACCTCGTTTTGAGGTTAGACTCTTGATTATTTTTTAGACTCTTTGTGAGATTTTTGATTATTTTGAGATTCTTGTATATTTTTAGACTTTGGTAATTGATTGTTGGTGACTTTTGCTGATTAATCAAGTGAACTTTTGGATTCCATTCACTCTCATTGAAGTAAGTGCATGACTTATTATATAATATATTTAAATATTGTGATTATGACTATGGGTAACTAAACTCCATAACTAGGGTTGTGGGAACCATAGGCGAATAATGAGGTAAAACCTAACTAAAATAACAATTCAAGAATAGTGTCATGCATGTATTGATAATTATTTCACTTAGAAGTCTTTTTAACGGATGGCCAACGTTAGAACTTGCCTTAATTCTACTTGCCGGACCAATGAGGTAGATAATAGGAAAAGAATTATCAACATAGATTTAGTGTATAGTGTCTAATAGGCTAGTATTGATTACCACATGGTAACAACTTAGTCAAATATCAAATACGATGCTTAATATGAGGTAAAGATAAGGGTTAATATAGCAACACACGTAGCCGGACCAAAGTGCAGAGTGAAATTTTCTAGATGCCGGACCAAGGATTTAGAAATACATAACTTATCACTTTGCATGCAAGATACTAGGAAAGAATTGTTATAGTTAGAATTATCAAGTTATGAACCTGTGGCGAACACGTAAACCCTAGTTACTTTAGTTAATTGATTAAACTCCAACATTTGAGGCTGTTAGTTGTCTCCTTCAATTTCGCTAGTTATTTTCATTTATTTAGAAATAGAAAACCCCCCTTTTTATCATTTTTGCTTTGCAAGGAAGTAAGTGACTGAACAATAGTCATAATAGATTGAAGTTAAGTCTAAACTATTTTCCTCGTGTGAACGATCCCAACCTCATTAGTTGGGTTATTTACTTGACATGACCGCTTTACTTCTTTTTTGAGAAGTAAGTTTGAGCGTATCAAATTTTGGTGCCGCAGCCGGGGAAAGTAGATTTTAGATTAACTTAACTTATTACTATAGTTTAGTTGATATTTTTCTTGATTTTACTTTGTTTTATTGTTTTTGATTCTTGCAGAGCCATCTTCCTTGTATGCCAAATACACGGAGAAGAAGAGAACCCTTTTCCTACGATCCCGAATTAGTGCGTACACTATGCAACATGAATCGAAACTTGGGAATTAATGATGATGATCCAAACCAGAACATCCCAGCTCCGGTTGATGTTCATGGTCAGTTGTTACCCGATGCTTCGGGTGAACACCAACAGACGGGACCAAATCCCGCTCCACGGCCCCAAGAATACAACAGAGGTTATGACAATATAGCAGACTACGATGGGCCACTTGTCTTGCCCCCTCTACTACTAGCCCACACTTTTGTGGTAACTAGTAGCCTGATGCAAATGCTCACTGCCAGAGGTTTGTTATCAGGGCTACCTTCTGAGGATCCACATGCCCATATAGCTAAAGTTAGGGCAGTGTGTAAAAGCTGTGTAGGGAGGCCTGACTTGAACTTGGATGTAATAGCGCTAAGAGTGTTTCCTCTCTCACTGACGGAAGAGGCTTCTATATGGTTCACTGAGCTCCCTTACAACTCAATTTTCACTTGGAACCAACTAAGGGACGTTTTCTTAGCACGCTACTAACCCGTCTCCAAGAAACTAAACCACAAAGACAGAGTGAACAACTTTGTGACACTACCAGGAGAGTCAGTTAGTAGTTGTTGGGATAGATTCACCACGTTTTTGAGAAGTGTACCCAATCACCGCATAGATGATGAGTCACTGAAGGAATACTTTTATCGGGGATAGGATGATAATAATAAAGCGGTGTTGGATACTATAGCGGGTGGTTCTTATGGGGAGTTTCCTTATGCTGAGATTGCTGAAAAGGTAGAGAAAATATCCCGGAACAATAAAGCTTGGAGTACTAGGAAGTCAGATACTGGGAGAAACACCTTCGCAGTGCAATCCACTCACAACCCAGCCACAGATGAGATCCGTGAAGAGATGGCACAGATGAGAACTGAGCTTGGGTTGGTATTAAAACATATCACTGGGGGTGCAGAAAAGATAAATGCAGTTAACTACTTGTCTAAACCACCACCACCTAATGATGAATGCCATTACGCGGAGGATTCCTATACAGTAAATGAGCAGACGGGGGGTTTCCGACCGAGTGCCCAAGGCTAAAATCAGGATAATTGACACCAAGGTCAAGGGAACCAAGGTCGGATCTATGGTAACTATGACCGTGAGGTTCATTATCTCAGAGATGGAAACTACAACCGCGACAACAACTTCATAAGGGGTTACTACGGTAACAAAAATGATAGGAATGGGCCCTATGTCCCTCCTCATAATCATGAAGTTACTCCTAGGGATGGTGGAGATAGTATGGCGCGAGTTGAGGATATGTTGCACAAAATGATAAGGAGGTTCGATTCTAATGATGAGCACATTAAAGAGTTAAGGAGTGATTTAGACGGTTTTGGGCAAAAAGTCGATACACATGCAATAGCGATTAAGAAGATTGAGTTGCAAATGGACCAATTATCTGCGACTGTGAACACACGGCAACCGGGCACTCTTCCTAGCAACACTGTCCAAAATTCGAAAAAGGATGCACACTGTATGGCAATCACTACTCGGGGTGGTAAGCAAACCATTGACCCACTTATGCCGTCTAATGAGGAAAAAGTGAGAAAGGATTATGATTAGGTGGTAGAGGGTAGTGGTGAAGCAGAAGATACCACTGGAAAAGATGCAGAAGTCCCTATAAAGGTAATTCCCATGCCTAGACCACACCCCCTTTCCTTAGAGATTAGTGAAAAAGACCGAGGATGATAAATATCGGCGTTTTATAACAATGTTGAGGCAGCTTTCTATCAATGTCCCTTTGGTAGAAGCTCTAGAACAAATGCCCTGTTATGCCAAGTTTATGAAAGATCTGGTTACAAAGAAAAGATCGGTCACTTTCGAGGATGATGATAGAATGCAGCATTCTAGTGCTATTGCTACAAGAACTCTCGTACAAAAGAAAGAAGATCTGGGTGCGTTCATTATTCCTTGTACAGTCCGGTCATTACATTTTGCGAAAGCATTATGTGTTCTGGGGGCAAGCATAAATCTCATGACCCTCTCGATTTACAAGAAGTTGGGTTTGGGTGACCCAAAGCCCACTGCAATGCGGCTACTAGTGGCTGATCAAACAGTGAAAAGGCCTATAGGGATACTCCACGATGTGCTAGTAAAAGTTGAGTCGTTCATATTTTCGGCAGATTTTGTTATTCTTGATTGTGAAGTCGATTTTGAAGTGCCAATTATTCTTGGGAGGCCATTCCTTTCTACGGGTAGAGCCTTAGTTGATATGGAAAAGGGGCAGATGAAATTCCGGTTGAACAATGAAGAAGCGACCTTCTACATTTGTAGGTCGATGAGGCAGAGTGGTGAGCTCCAATCGGTATCTGATATATCCTACAAAGAAAAGATAAAGAAGGAGAATGACCTAAAAAGTGAAAAACAAGAGTTTATGGTTGGGCATTTGGTGCTTTTAGACAGTTCAAGGTTGCGTTTGCTTCCGGGCAAGCTCAAGTCCAAACGGACTGGCCGTTACTTGATTACCCAAGTATTCCCTCATGGAGCAGTTGAGTTAGAAACCAATGAGGGAGTGCGATTTAAGGTGAATGGAGAACAAATAAAACTCTATTTTGGGCATACTGCATCGGTGAATGAAGTGATAGAGGCATACAATCTTTATGAAGGCTGAGTAATCAAGTGTCCTCAGTCGTGCCGCGACATTTAATCAGGCGCTTATTGGGAGGCATCCCAATACCTATAGTTTTTTTTCTTTTTAGTAATGGTAGCATTTTCTACTAATGGGTTTAAAATTTACAGGCATATCACCAGGAAATTCTGCAGAAAATCACTCTGCAACAGTCACCAACGGACACATGCGACGGACCGCCGTTCCCACGATGGTCCGTCCTGCACAACCGTTCTGGTTGTAAGAGACCCTATTCCTAAGGGTCTCTCACTTTTTCTAAGTGTCCTCCAACGGACATCTACGACGGACCGTCATACTCTCGACGGTCCATCCTGCATAACCGTCATGACGGTCAGAGATCCCTCTCCTAAGGGTCTCAATTTTTTTTCAAAGTGTCCCACGACGGACATCGAAGACGGACTGTCATAATCGCAACGGTCCGTGCTGATCGTCGGCGCTTTGCGCCCCAGGTTTGCTTCACCTACCACTCGTGTATTTCAATTTTTTATGCATTGGGGACAATTGCATATCTTTTTGTTGGGGGTGGGGTAAAATTAAAGTGAGTGCTAGGGTGAAGTCTGAGTATCCCAATTCATTATCCTCTTTTGGGGTTTTCATGCTTGTGTTCTTTTTCCCCAAGAGACTGATTATTTTTTCTGTTGAACCGGCATGTCTATATCTTGTGTACATAGTTTAACTCTGAAGCATGATGGCTAAAATGATATCTTGCATAAAATGAAATGATGCGTGACTAGGCATAGTAATTTATAAATGTGTGGCTCTAAGCATGACATAGAGGTACACCACTGCAAGACCCAAAGTCTAAAATTCGAACTAGGTTTCTGATAATCTGGTAGAGTAATGAGATGTCAAGTGAGTGTGAGGAATATTTGAATAATCCACTATTTTTACTGAGCTAGAACTTGCCTGGTTAGTCCTGCTAAGAGCAAGTTGTAATAGACAATTAGGAAAGGATCATAGGCCTATATTCAATATAGCCCATTTTTAGCCTAAATAAAAGAGAACCAAATGAAATTAATCCTTCTTTTATCCAAATGATTCGAGCTTAAAGTAGACCTTTCTTTTTTACCCCAACTGATCTTTTCTGAGAATAATGTGTTGGCCCTGGTCCCTCCTTGGACATGTGCACCTCTGATTATGCCAAAAGCATAAGTTGAGGGTGCCTAATGCAGTAAAAAACCCTTTTTATGGCCCTGACCCAACTTTGGGTATTGTGTACTTTGACTCATGGCAAAGCCATGAGTTGAGGGTGGCTATTATGAGGAATGCTCTGGAAAGTGGGGTTGAAAGAACAAAGAGAGATAAAGAACAAAAGTAAAGTGACTCATGAATCAGTTGAAAGAAAAATAAATAATAATAATAAAAAAGAAAAATAAAAATACAAGAAATACAAGCAAGAAAAAGAAGAGAGTCACTTACACAAATAAAGAAAGAAGGGAAAATAGCAAGGTGAAAGAATATGAGAAACTGGGCGAGATAAAATGATAAAAAGTGGTATGTTTAGCCGATATGTAAAGGAGGAAAAAAATTAACTAAAGTATACCTAGTTATACCCTACCTGACCCTGAGCCTATGTTACGAGCTAAGAAATTCCTATCGTGATCCTAAGAGTTGTATAGCAAACTTAAAGCAGTGAAAGTAAGGACAAGCTTATGGCAATATGTATGAATGAGTGTGAATTGTTCTGAGAGTGAGTATTGAAAAGTAATTCTTATACTCAAACTGAAATCATTGTGTGAAAAATGAGGATTTTGTTTTGAAGTGAGAATACTAGTTGCAATACCGGAAATATTAGCACCTCGGTGAGAAATTAAAGAGGATAGGTGTTAGTGCATGGTCAGTCTGTGACATCGTCTGATTCCACATAATTCAAGCCTAATAGTGATAGCATGCATAAACATGATGAGACTGATCAGTATTGATAACCAAATGATTGCGAAAGATAAAACATGGATACTATTGTACGAAGATTTTGTATTGAGTCATAGTGCGTTGCTTGAGGACAAACAACGAATTTAGGTTGAGGGTGTTGATATACTGTGGTTTCACGTTATTTTTAATGCTTTTTCCTCAAGTTTAGTGTGTCCAAAAGCCTTTGTGTACAAATTTTTATGTAAGTTTCTCTTTATTTGCAGGAAAACTATCTAAAAGATAAATGCGGAGGTTTTTGAGCAAGAAATACAGAAAATTACAACCTACGGAGCTTGTGACGGTTCGTTGTGCCCGTGATGGTCCGTAGGTGGCATCGTAGTGCAGCTGCTGAAGGAAGATGGGGAATTCTGACCAAGTGTGGGGTTACGGAGTGCGTGACAGACCGTCGTAGCCATGACGGTCCATCCCTATGGTTCGTCATGAAGATCAGAGAAGTAGTCCCTGTACCCAAATTCCAAGAGTTCAAGTGTTTTGGAACGGAAACCCTCGACGGGCTGCTGTGCCTGTGACGATCCGTCATACCTGCCGTCGAGGGTAATGAAGAGAGCAGCAGAAGAATATGCACAAGTATGGGACGACGGAGTCCATGACGGTCCGTCGTGACCACGATGATCCGTCGGGAGGTCCGTCGATCCAGCCATGTTTTGACGGATTTCAAGCAAATAGAGTCCTTATATAATTAGGTTTTTATTTTTTATAAATAGTTTGAAAAAACCTCCTTTTTGAGGTTAGACTCTTGATTATTTTTTTGACTCTTTGTGAGATTCTTGATTATTTTGAGATTCATGAATATTTCTAGACTTTTGTAATTGATTGTTGGTGACTTTTGCTGATTAATCAAGAGAACTTTTGAATTTTATTCTTTCTCATTGAAGTAAGTGAATGAATTCTTATATCATATATTTGAATATTGTGATTATGACTATGGGTAACTAAACTCCATAACTATGGTTGTGGGAACCATAGGCGAATAATGAGGTAAAACCTAACTAAAATAACAATTCTAGAATAGTGTCTTGCAGGTATTGATAATTCTTTCGCTTAGAAGTCTTTTAAACGGATGGCCAACGTTAGAACTTGCCTTAATGCTACTTGCCGGACCAAGGAGATAGATAATAGGAAAAGAATTATCAACATAGATTTAGTGTATACTATCTAATTGGCTATTATTGATTTGTAGGAGGTAAAAACTTAGTCAAATATCGAATACGATGCTTAATATGAGGTTAATATAAGGGTTAGTATAGCATCACATGTAGCCAGACCAAGGTGCGGGGTGAAATTTTCAAGATGCCGGACCAAGGATTTAGAAATACATAACTTATCACTTTGCATGCATGATACTAGGAAAGAATTGTTATAGTTAGAATTATCAAGCTATGAACCTGTGGGGAACACGTAAACCCTAGTTACTTTTGTTAATTGATTAAACTCCAATATTTGAAGCTGTTAGTTGTCTCCTTCAATTTCGCTAGTTATTTTCATTTATTTCGAAATGGAAAAACCCCATTCTTATCATTTTTGCTTTCCAAGGAAGTAATTGACTGAACAATAGTAATAATAGATTGAAGTTAAGTCTAAACTATTTTCCTCGTGGGAACGATCCCAACCTCATTAGTTGGGTTATTTACTTGACACGACCGCTTTACTTCTTATTTGAGAAGTAAGTTTGAGCGTATCAGTACCCACATCAGTCGTGGCCTATGCACATTGCTAATCATACGTCGATCGTGGATTCCCCTCTTTGTGCAAATTACCTAGTAGTCTTCTAGCGTGGCCTAATAATATCCTACAGCCGATGTTTGGCATGACCTTACCCCATCGCCCTTGGCCTACACATAACTTTCAGATATGTCTTGCCCGGATCGACTTTGGCCTCCACTCAACGCTAATCCAATATCGGACGTGTCCTGCATACATCGAATTAACGATGTCGAACATTGGATGCCCTTATCGTAGTTAGCATACACACATCGGTCTGCCAACGTCAAACATCGTCAGGGTGCATAGTTCGTGGCCTGCATACATTGGTTTGGGGAGGTCGGACGTTGCATGACCGCATTGTTGAAATAAAGGAACTTAAGGTTATTTTATTTATTTGTGAATTTTTGGTGTTAATTTAATATTTTTTTATAATTTTCCTATTTTTATAAATTAATGATGAATATTTTTGGGATTTGTCTTGAGAAAAATAATTATTCAAAGAAATAGTTGAAATTTTTTAATTTAAGGTTACTATAATTATATTTGAATTTTTGGCACAAATTTTATATTTTTATCATATTTTTCCTATTTTTTATCAATTAATTACACATTCTCCAAATTTGACGAAAAAAATAAAAATTTAATTTTTTTTTGAAATTGTTGAATTTAAGGTAACTATATTTATTTGAAACTTTTTTGCGTTGATTTTATATTTTTATCATATTTTTCCTTTATTTTATAAATTAATTACTCATTCTTGAGATTTACGCAAAAAAAGGAAAAATACAAAAAGTTGTTGAAATTGTTGAATTTAAGATAACTCTATTTATTTGTTAATTTTGGCATTAATTTTATATTTTTATAATATTAATTCTGTTTTATAAATTAATTACTCACATTTGTTATTTGCCAAAAAAAAATAAATATTATATAAATATTATTGAAAACTATATTTTTATATTTATAAAAGTTACGTACCATAAAAAACAAATGTATGTTTGTACCGTATAACATACATATTTGGGTAACATGTTCATTATGATTAATTGGAAAGACGTAACGGAATCAAGAGGGCCATGAAGGCCACACATAGGACGTAGCATTTGGGCATCACACATGCGCATCGGGAAACGATAGAAAACATCGGTCATGGCCCACATTGATCGAATGTGCGTACATGGAAAATGACGTCAACCAACATCAGGAGACATTATCGAAGGCCGGTACACATAAAATCTGGTATGTGCGAACCTACGGAGTGACATTAGTCATTGCTTGGGCGCATTGGCGAATGGCAGACGACATTGGTCATTGCGTGCACGCAGTGGTGTAACATGCGCGCATATGGAAAATGATGTTTGCAGACATCAGGTGACATCGTCCAAGGCCTGCATGCATTAATGTGGTGTGTGCACAACGACAGGCGATATCGGTTATGCTTTTCATGCATTAAACGTTGCATGTGTGCATTAGCTGGGCAACATCAATCATGCCCTTCACACATAGGAAGTTCACATGCATAGATCAAACGTGGTGTGTGCATATAATTTAGGCATCACTTGTCATTTTATGCAAGCATCAGACGTAGCACGTGCGCAAGTTAAAAATGATGCCTTCCAATTGCATCAGCATCAGCCAAGACCTGCAGGGATCACGCTTGGTGTGTGCGATTATCTAGGCGACATCATTTGTGGCCTACAGGCATCGGCCAATGTCATATGACATCGGCTAAGACTTAAAAGTATCAGTTGTTGTCTGTGCACATCAGTTGGGCGACATCAGTCGTGTCCTACGCGCATTGGCGAATAGAAGAAGACAATGGTCATGTCTTGGTCACTTCGGGCGTAGCATGTGCGTATATGGTAAATGACGCCTGGAAATGTCACGCGACATTTGTCAAGGCATGCATGTATCAAACGTGGTGTGTGCGCATAACTTTGTTACATTTGTCATGGCCTGCGCGATCGGACGTAGCATGTGCACAAGTGGAAAACAACGTCTTCCAATGGCATCAACATCAGCCAAGGACTGCAAGTTTAACACATGGCGTGTGCCCATCGGCTGGGCGACATCATTCGTGGCCTACATGCATTGACCAATGTCATATGACATTGTTCAAAGGTTACAAGCATTAGATGTGGCGTACGTGCATGGATTTGTCGACATCAGTTGTGGCCTTCTTGCATTGACCAATGTCACGCGATATCAACCAAGGAATACATGCATTAAACATTATGTGTGCGCATCGATCACTACACCATTTTAGGCCTACGACTACACTAAATCTGAGCAACGCTTGAAAAGTGTTGCCTAAAATATTTTTGGGAACACTTTTTAAATGTAGCCTAATTTTTTAACTTTTCGCAACGATAATATTGGCAACACTTATAAAGTGTACCATTTAATGATATAGACTACTCTTTATAAGCGTTGTCATAGTATGAAATAAATGGCAACAATTATGTATATATATGGCCACACTTTTAAAGGGTACTATTTTTATAATTGTAAAAACAACACATAGAAGTGTTGCCTATAGTTTCCCTCGAACATTTTCAAATATTTCACTAAAATATTTGATTCCCTCCAACATTTTCAACTCCCCCTCCCATTATTTTGGCCAAAGCTGAAGAGTAGAACACAATTTTTCTTTTCCAAAACTTTAAATCGAAGAGTAGAAGATGGAGATCGAAGAGAGGACGTTGAAGAGTGAAGAGAAGAGCTGAAGATTGAAGAACTGAAGCTTAAAACAAACTTCATCAAGCACAAGGACCAATTTCATACAGCTTAAATTCCTTTTCACTCTCTTCTAATCATCTAGTACTAAAAAAAGTCTATTAATTGAATTTTTGTTTTGTGTTTTGAAGTAATTGATTAGTTTGGGATTGTTATTGCTGAAGAATCGAAGAGCACTGTGATTTCTCTGAACATGAACTGAAGAAGACGATTTTCCTCTCAGCTTCGTTGTTCAAGATTGGAGAGCTGAAGAAGACGATTTTCTTCAAAGATTTCTGGGTAAACTGCTATTCCATCAGATTTCCTTTTGAAAATTGAAAGAAAATGCTTCAAAAATTGTTTATAGGAAATCTGTCAAAACGCGGCTGGGTCGACGGACCTCTCGACGGGACGTTGTGGTAACGACGAGCCGTCGTGGACCTCGCGACGTGTCGCCGTGGATCTCGCGACGGGCTGTCGTAGTCATGAGAGGCCGTCGTGGTCATGACGGGCCGTGGTATTGACATTGAGAATAACCTTATCTATGAAAATCTACTTATATTTGAACCATTCTACATAAAGTACCTTGTAAAGTTAGAGCATGTTCTACTTATATCACCTTCTCGGCATTTAGTATTGACTTGTTTCATGCCACTTTGGATAGAAGATTACTTGGATGTGGCTATCATGTTCCAGTAAGTGTTATTACATTTGTATTTTAATTAGAATTACGCAGACTTGTACTACTTTGTGATTCTTCTTACATCTACATAATCTGTATTTTTCTTGATAAGTTGACCTAATGTATGTTTTTGCTGTGAAT
>NC_028638.1:3282932-3314938 GCF_001406875.1 Solanum pennellii | reverse complement strand
ATATAGCTTCAATTTAATGATTAATTAGTTCATTTTGTGTTTTAGGTCACTTGTATGTATGTAAATATATTATATATATTTGTGCTACATGTAGGCTTATAAATGTTGAAGTTACACTTTGTAAGTGTTGCTCTAGGTAGATAAAAAGTTACACTTTGAAAGTGTTGCAATAGATGACCAATAAAAGGCAACACTTTTTAAGTGTGACCAATAAATCTGAAAAGGCAACACTTTTAAGTGTAGCCAAAGATGGCAACATTTAAAAAGTGTTGCCTAATGTCAAAGGTTACACTTCTTTTGGGCAGCCCCTAAAAAGTGTTGCTGAATGTCCAAAAGTGTAGCCTTTTATCAAAGGCCAAACTTTTTTTCAGTTTAGGCTAAACCTACGTGGTGTTGCTGTAGGCCTAAAATGGTGTAGTGGATTGTGCGACATCGATCGTGGCATGCACGCATTATCCAATGGCACACAACATCGGTCATGGCCTGCATGCATCGAATGTTGCATGTGTTTGTATTAGCAAACTATTTCAGCCATTGTTAGGTTGCATCGGCCAAGGCATGCATGCATCAAATGTGGTGTGTGCGCATTGTCTAGGGGACATCAGTCACGTCCTACATGCATCATACATAGCTTGTGAGCATGTGGCGAACGATGTCTTCCAATGGCATCAACAACAACCAAGTCCTGCAAGCATCACCTATAGCGTGTCCATATTGGTAGTGCAACACAGATCGTGGCCTGCAAGCATCATCTAATTTCAGATGACATCAGTCAAGGCCTACACACATCAAACGTGGAGTGTGCGCATCGGCTGGGAGATATTAATCGTGGCATGTGCATAGCTGCTTGGCGAAGTTGGCAAACGACAAACAACATCATCAAAGGCATGCACATATCTGACGCGTCCTACGAGCATCAAAATGCTATGTCACTTAACGGAAAGTACCATCAGTCAAGGCATGCATGCATCTAACGTGGCATGTGCGCATCGGCTTGGAGAAATTTGCGTCTTCCATTAAGCATCAACAGATTTTACATGTATCTGACATGGAATGTGCACATCGGCCAATGGCATATGTCATTGACCAGGAGACATTGGTCGTGGAGTACCTACATCAGTCGTTTCCTATGCTCTTTACTCAGCCAACGTCGACTGTGGACTGCCCGTATTGTGCACATTACTTAGTTTTCTTTAGTCGATGCCTAAAAACATCATTCAACAAACATTTGGTGTGGCCTTCCCCATATCCCTTGGACTACATACAACTCTCAGCGACGTCGGACATAGCTTGCCCGCATCGACTTTGGGCTTCAAACAACGTTAAACCAACATAAGACGTGGACATCATACATCTGTTTACCGACGTCGAACGTGGGATTCCCTTATCGTATTTAGCATACACACGTCGGTCTGCTGACGTCAAACGTCGTCTAGCTGTATCGTTTATGGCCTACATACATTGGTTTGGAGTCTTCGGACGTTGCGTGACCGAATTGTTGAGAAAGAACAACATAAGGTTACTATATTTATTTTTATTTTTTTGGTGTTAGTTTCATATTTTTTTCATAATTTTCGTAATTTATGTTAATTGATTATACATTTTTTTTGGAATTTGCCGCGAGAAAAATAATTAGTTAAAAAAATAGTTGAAATAGTTAAAATTTTTGAATTTAAGTTTACTATAATAATATGTGATTTTTGGTGTAAAATTTATTTTTTTGTCATATTTTTCCTATTTTTATTAATTTAACACACCATTTTCGAGACTTAAAAAAAAATAAAAGTTCTAAAAATTTATTGAAATTGTTGAATTTAAGATAAGTATATTTATTTGTAAATTTTTTGCGTTAATTATATATTTTATGATATTTTTCCTATTTTTTTTTTATAAATTGATTACCCATTTTCAAGATTTTCTCAAAAAAAATTACAAAAAAATGTTGAAACTTTTGAATTTAAGGTTACTCTATTTATTTTTGAATTTTTTACGTTAATTTTATAACTTTATAATATTAATTCTATTTTTATTAATTAATTACACATACTCGTGATTTTCGAAAAAATAAATATTCAAAAGAATTTATGGAACTATATTTTTATATAAATAAAATTTATTTATGATAAAAAGCAAATGCATGTTTGTACCTCAAAACGTACATATATGTGTTGTGCATGTTCATTATGATTAATTGGAAAAATGATGCCTACTCCTCTAAGTTTGAATCGGCGCAACAGAATCTAGATCTCCATGTAGGCCACGCATAGGACGTAGCATGTGGGCATATGAAATGTGCATCGGCGAATGACATACAACATCGATCATGGCACGCACGCATAAGAAGTGCGTATACTGAAAATGACATCCACCAATATTAGGAGATATCCTCAAAGGCTCGCACACATCAAATGTGGTGTGTGCGGATCGACGGAGCAACATCAGTCATGGCTTGCATGCATTGGCCAACAAAATGCGGCATTGTCCATGTCCTGCACGCAATGGCGTACCATGTGTGCATATGGAAAACTACGTTTGTAGATGTCAGGCGACATTGGCCAAGTCCTGCATGCATCAAACATTTGTGCGTGCGCATCGGCTGAGCGACATCGCTCATGGCCTGCATGAATCGAATGTAACATGTGCTAATCAGCTTGGCGATATCTGTCATTCCATGCAGGATTTGACACCATCATTCGTCATTGGTTATGGCCTGCTTGCACTAGACGTGCGCATATAGATAACGACGTCTACCAACATCAAGCGACATCGTCCAAGGCTTCCATGTATAAAAAGTGGTGTGTGCGCATTTTTCTGGAGACATCAGTATTTGCCTGCGCGCATCGCCCAATCACAGAAGACATCGGGCATTGCTTACACATATCAGGCGAAATATGTGCGTATATGGAAAACGATGTGTTCGAATGGAAGGAAAAAACGACCATGGCATGCATGCATCTAATGTGGTGTCTGCACATCAGCTAGGTCTCATCAGTCATTGTATAAATACGTCGGAAGTAGCATGTGCGATAGTGGCAACCGACGTCTTCAAATGGCATCAACATCATCCAAGGCCTCCAAGCTTCACGCGTGGCATGTGTGCATCGGATGGGCGACATTATTCTTGTCCTACACGCATTGTCCAATGTCCTATGACATCGGCCAAGCCTAGAATAATTAGTTGTGGCATGTTCACATCGGCTGGGCAACTTCAATCGTGGCCTACGCGCATTGGTCAGTAAAAAAAACATTGTTCATGGGCTACACGGATTGGGCATAGCATGTGCATATATGGAAAACAACGTCTGCCAATGTCAGGAGATATCTTCCAAGGAATGCTGCATCAAAAATGGTGTGTGTGCACATCAGCCAGGCATTATCGGTCATGGCCTACAAGCATCAGACGTAGCATTTGTTCAACGGATGTGCGACATAATTTGTGGCCTACACGCATCGGCCAACGTAATATGACATCGTCAAAGGCATGTTATCATTAGATATAGTGTGTGTGCATCAACTATGTGACATCAGTTGTGGCCTGCTTACAACGGCTAATGTCAAGCGATATTATCCAAGTAATGCACGCATCAAACATTGTGAGTGTGCATCGATTGGGCCATATCGGTCGTGGTCTGCGCGTATTGGCAAAAGGCAAATCACATTTGTCATGGCTTTCACAAATCGGATGTTTCATGGGCTTGTATCAACAAACCTTGCCTTCCAATGTTACTAGGAATCAGCCAAGGCAGGCACACATCAAATGTTGTGGGTGTGCATCGGCTATGTGATACGGTCATGGTCTGCACACATCAGACATATCTTGTGCGCATGTGGTGAACGACATCTGCCAATGGCATCATCAATAGCCAAGACCTGCAAGCATCCATGGTGTGTGTGCATCGACCGAGCAACATCATTTGTAGCTTGCGCATATCCGCCAACTGAAGATGACATTCGTCATGGCAAAAATGCAACGGCGTAACATGTGCGCATATGGAAAACTACGTTTGCTAATGTTAGATGACATTGGCCAAAGCCTGCGCGCATAAAACGTGGTTCGTGCTCATTGGTTTGGCGACATTGGTCATGGCCTGCACGCATCTGACGTAGCATGTGCTACTAGAAAACGACGTCTGCCACTATAGGAGATATCGGACATGGTTTGCACACATAAAACATTTCATGTATGAATCAGATGGGCTACAACAGTCGTTGAATGCACACATGGTCCAATGAGCATTGACATCGGTCATGGACTGAAAGCATCGGATCTGCAAATATGTCAAACGATGTCTACCAATGTCAGGGAACATCGTACAAGGTCTTTACACATCAAACGAGTTATGTGCAAATATACAAGGCAATAAAGGTTGCCTGCACATATCGTCCAATGGAAAATGACATCTTTTATAGCCTGCACAAATCAATGTAACATGTGTGCACACAAAAAACAACGTCTACAGAACTTAAGTGACATTAAACAAGGCCTACACGCATCAAATGTGATGTGTGCGTAACGACAACTGACATCGTCCATGACCTGCATGCATCACATGTTGCATGTGCTAATCATCTTGGTAACATCGGTCGTAGCATGCGCGCATCGACAACGCCTGCCGTCATCGGTTATGACCTACTCACACTTGAAAAGCGCATATGGATAACGACATCAACCAGCATCAAGATACAAAATCCAGGGAATGCAAGCATAAAAAATAGTGTGTGTGCATCGACTGAATGATATTAGTCATAGACTGCTTGCATCGGCCAACCGCAGAAGACATCGGTCATGGCTTGCACGCATCGGGCGTAACATGTGCTTATATGGAAAAACACTGGTGCCAATGTCAGGCGACATATTCCAATGGATGAATGCATCAAACGTGGTGTGTGTACATCAACTAGGTGTCATCAATAATTTTTTACAAGAATCAAACGTAGCATGTGTGCAAGTGGGAAACGGCATCTTCCAATGGCATCACCATCAGGCAAGGCCTGCAAACTTCACATGTGGTGTGTGCGCATCAGCTGGGCAACATTATTCCTTGCTTAAATAAATTGGCCAATATCATATGACATCATCTAAGGCCTGCAACCATCAGTTGTGGCATGTGCAATCGGTTGGATGACATCAGTCTAGGCCTGCGCCCATTAGCCAACAAGAGAATATAGCATTCATGTCATGCACACATCGGGCGTAGCATGTGTGTATATGGTAAATGATGCCTTGCAATATCAGGAAACATCTGCCAAGGCATGAATGCATCAAACGTGGTCTCTGCACATCGACTAGGTTACATCATTCATGGCCTACGTTCATCGGCCAAGGGTAGAATAAATCAGGTATGGCCTGCACAATCAGGCAAAGCTTGAGCGTAAATGTAAAATGACGCCAGCTAATGTCAGGCGACATCTGCCAAAGCATGATTGCATCAAACGGGGTGTGTGCACATCAACTAGGCGCCATCGTTCATTGTCTGCAAGCATTAGATGTAGCATGTGCTTAAGTGCAAAACTGTCAAACCAGGATTCTAGTATCCAAATGCAACCGGTGTCGTTAACCTCTTAGAGATCGTAGACAAGCTCTCTTAGCTTTCATAATATTCATATAGTTAAATTTGCAGAAAATTTAATACTTTTAAATATAATAAAGTATACATAGACTTCATATATTTTCTACATAGATTAATATTCCATTAAGTTCAAATCAAAACAACCATCTACAATTGATGAATCAATTCAAATAAAAAGATCAATAATATAATGTAATAGTTTGCCAAAACGACCCAAATACAAAGCTTCATAATAAACATCTAAAAACAAAAGTTAGGAAGAACATCCAATAACTATGTATAAAGTGCTACGCTGGATAGATAGGTGTAGCATCCTCAAACATCAAGAGGACCTACCAAAGTCTAGAGATCGGCAATCCAAACAGCTTCGATGAATGTTCAACCTTCTCTCTGACCTGCACCTATAAATATAATATAGTATAGGGTTAGTACACACTTGTACTTAGTATGGATGTACGCATACATACACATAAGGACTGTGCATGATCAAGGAAAGCTCTTCTTATAACAACATGCCATTTTTGAAAGTTACATCACTAGAATTTCCTGATTCATTATTTGTGAATTGTGGTATGAATATGACGTATTTTAATGCATTCAAAGCAAACAACTAATTTTCTATATTAACATAATACCTTAGAAATCCCATAATTTTAGAACAACTCGAACAAAAAATCTAAAAATTGATCCCCCAAACCTGAGAGCACCTTTTTCTGTACTTAGTTTTTTCAGTCTTTTCTTCTTTTTGTTGTGTAGTTCAATGATATCCTCTGATCCAATATTTTACTTACAACTGCAATTTTTATCGTAGTCCCATACCTATAATGAATCAAGTAATGATCTAAAGGACTCAAGGAATGATTTGGCTACCCTTATTTGCAAGTTATTTTTTCCATTCATGTGAAATTTGGGTTTAAATACTTCATAAGCTAATCTTTAATGGATATGCCCATTATTTGATCATTTGCATGATATTAAGAAAAGATTATTGGCTATGCCCAGTATTTGATCATTTGCGTGATAGGAAGAAAAGATTATTGGCTATGCCCATTATTTGATCATTTGCATGATATGAAGAAAAGATTATTAGCTATACCCATTATTTGATCATTTGCATGATATGAAGAAAAGATTATTGGCTATGCCCATTATTTTATCATTTGCATGATATGAAGAAAATATTATTGGCTATGCCACTTATTTGTAGAAAATTTCATTTTTATCAAAAACTGACGATTGATATTCTTAAGCTCTTACTTTCTTAGCTCACTTTGAAATCTAGTTTATTCCCCACACCGAAAAAGGGTGATTCACCGATCAAATTGAATTAAGATTATGTGAGCTAAAATGAAATCCAGTGCCTTCCCCACACCCAAAAGGGGTTGTTCACCAAATAAAGTGAAACCAATTCAAGTTTTCTCCCCACACCGAAAAAGGTGGTTCATGGCTAAAGTGAACCGAATAATTACTTTGAGCATTTAACCAACATAGATCATGTGATCTTAACATGAAATCTGGTGTCTTCCCCACACCAAAAAGAGGTGGAATCTACGGTCAAAGTGGAACCGCATCATAACTAGCTCGCTTAGGTGGAATTCACTGGCTAGTTCATATGCTGGCAATATTGTTCGAAGACTAGGAGACATAGGGAGACTACTTATACACCTTAGTGGTAGCCTAATCATGAGGTTTACATGTGATGGCACAATCTCATTGGTAGTCTATCGGTACTTTTCTCAACTTCTTTTTCTATACATCTTTTAGAGTTGGCTCAATCTTTATGGAAGCTTGCTTCTAATTATGAGGTTTACTTAACTCTTTTGATAACCATTTATACCTTAGTTTACTTGATGAAATGTTAAATTTGACCTTACATTATATTGTTGGTGTTAATGAGACTTGTCTCACGATTATTAACACCATCTTTTGTGAGTGTCTTTAACATAGTTGTCTTAGGTGTAAGTCAGAATTGTCTCACTTCATTTAACACCCCATTCTTGTCACATTCATAATTTAAAGATTTTTAATTATGTTATTACTCACCTTAACTCGTTTCATGTCTTTTTGTAGCTTTATACCATTCTTTATAAATGTTAAGAAGTTTCGAAGTTATTATGTTCATAGTTCTTTTTGAAAGGGTACGTTGGGACTTGTTCCATTGATTGCGTACCATTGGTTATGAATTCAAAGTTACATTAGTCATGCTTAATTGGGTTTACGTTAAGCATTATCCAATCTTCCCACCATACTTTGAAAGCAATATTGTAAGCCAATTTCATTCAACTTTTTGGGAAAGACATTATTAGCCGTTTTATTGTCATAAACAAAACTTTCACTTAAACAACTTTCATTATATTATCACTAACCACATATATTAATCCAATAAATGTATTATTATGATCCCCTTAATAGGCAGCAAATCGAATTCCACAATAGGTAACTTCATAATCGACTTTTAACACACTTCATATTCTCGAACACAATTGAGCATTACATCATTAATTATTTCATATAACTAATACCCTAATCATATGAATCAGGAATATATATGCCTCATTAGTAATTAAAAAATCAAGAACCAATACTTAATGATCAGTTAGCACCACATACCAACAACATGTTCAAGATTACCTCTATATACTTAAAGAATAGAAAACAAGGATAACTAGGGAGATGGACGTTCAACAATATTTTTGGCGAACAACCCTAGTTTCGAAATTCATCAATTCAAACATTTGAAAAGTCTCTCGGAGAAAGAATTCAATGAGAGAAAAACCATACCTTATGTATAAATAAATCTACGAAGATCACCTTGCACGAAATCTAGAAGAAAACCTTTAAATCACCTTAGAGTAATCGAGAGAAACTTTTATGTTTTTCTTTCGTTCGTTTACTGTTTTGCGTTGTGAATTTCTTAGTGTTTGAATGTGAGTCTAAGTCTTAGGAACTAATATTTACTCATTCAACTTAGGCTAATCAAGAAAATTAAATAAATAAATTAGTTAAATACTAAAAAGCCCCTCCTAAGTTGACTAATCATAGGAGAACGTTGGACTTAACCCAAATCTGGAAATTGGCTAGGGTCTTGGTGTAATAACCCTAAAAATTAATATGCTTAGTAATGCTTAATGTGTCTAGAATGCCAAGGATTAGACCGGGTTCACACAGATTGATGCGCGTAGAACAAGACCTCAGAACCCTTGCTACATCCAAGCCAAATAACTTGTGGAGTTAGTTGAGATAGGAAAGGTTGGGTCCAACCATGTAGGGCTCTCGAATACGAAAATTTACTTGAACGAGTCTTTACCGGACTTAAAAAGGAAAAATCTTAGGTTTGGAGGGTCTTGGGTAAAATGGTCTTTTTCCAGACTAAGGGTAGTATCATAATTACCCTAAATATATAATTAGTTATTTAATGAATAAGGTGGAGGGGCATTTTGGGGAGAGAGGGTCGACAATGGGCTCTTGAAGTGAAGTCTTGCTCCTCACCGGGATCGAACCTAGGTTGAAGCAATGAATTAATTTTTTTTTTAATTTAAGTTTGTAAATTGATGCAATTAATTTTGAATTTATTATTAATTAGTTGATTTAAAATAAAAGTAAATCAGATTTTTAATAAATAAATAAAAACCTTATTTGACTAAATCCTAAACTAGTCTCCTAATCCTAAGAAAACTCTTCTCTCCCAAGCTCATCTCTCTCTCTCATGTCTATATCACTCTCACTCACAATTATCTCTGCCAACGAAAATATAAGAAAACAAACGAAATCAATAACATAGGCAAAGAGAAGTTTGTCCGTCGAGTTGGTGTTGACTTTGAGGGGATTTGGACGTGATTTTTTGAGAAAATTTTAGGCAGAAAGTCGAGGTTTGAACTTCATAAAAGGTATGGGATTTTATAATCTTGGTATATTTCCCAAGATACCCTTAAGGCTCAGATGAATCTACTCGAAAACTAGGGTTGTTCCCGTTCATGTCGAACTACTTGTCCCTAGTATCCCTTTGATCTCAATATGAAATATGTTAGAGATCATGTTGTTGGTATGTCTCCCGGTAGTTTAAGTATGAATTTTTATTTTCGTGATAATGTGTTATTGATTATGTGTTTGGAATTGTAAGCATGTTAAGTTATGTCAACCGAAAGTATGTGAAAAATGATATGTTTTTATGGTTGAATTTGATGTGCAAATGTTTGTGTAAATTATGAGGTGTAAAAGTGGTGTAATGTTGCTTGATGAAATGTATATTCTTGGTTGAATATAATCATAACAATATTACACTTAAAGATGCACCAAATGATCCACGAAATGCCTTAAGAATTAACGTATGAATGATGATAAAAAAAAGCTGAAAATAGTGAGCAAATTTCAAGCATTTGGTAGGTTGGGTTCGGCCAAACAAAATTGTACAAAATGCAATGAAAAATGAATTTAAAATAAGTGAGATCACTAAAGATTGAACCCAAGACATCATTACATGAAATCTACAAAAGGAATCAACAAAAGATTAAGAAAAAAATGGATTGGAAGAGAATAATATCAAGCCTGCTGGAAATTGTAGTCTCGGCCATCTTTGAAAAAAATGAGCTTTGTTTCATTTTTTTTAATGTGAGGTCATTGGGTATTGAACTCATGAGATCACTAAACGAAAATTTCATACAAAATTCGTGAGAAAAATGCAAGGAAAAATAGATGTGGTGAGTGGGGATTGAACCCACAACCTCTTGAATGGATGAGAGAGTTAGAGAAAAACAAAGGAGAAAATAAATGTGGAGAGTGGGGATTGAACCCACAACCTCTTGTATAGGTGATAAGGTTAGGAGATAAATTAAAAGAATATGGGATTGAACCCACAACCTCCTTGACTTTAACGAAAAAATAGAGGAGAAAAATAGAGGAAATATTATGGGGTTGATGGGGATCGAACTAGGGTCCCCCAAATTTGAAAATGCGATTATCAAGTTAAAAATAAATTCAAGTGTTTTCCAAGGGATTTTGAAATCGGGTTCCCTTGCCCAATTCCGTATTGACACATAAGTCATACATAAGTAAATATTTAATGAATGTTGCCTTTAAAGATAGAAAAGAATATCCTTGCATATCTACAAGATGCATAAGTCTTGTACCACATAATCTTGGGTAAATATGAATCATTTAGACAAACTATGAGCGAAGCCCCATGGTTTGTATGTATAGACTCATAAGTCTAGCATATGTTTAAAAGTAAGTTAACCTAAGATGTATGTGATGAAATGATGTAACCCTAAAAGGGTTAAGTAAGAGTGTGACACACACTAAATGTCCAAGTGCATTGGAGTATGATGAAATGAACAACGAACTGATGAAATGAATGAAGAAATGATGAAATGAACAATTAAATGATGAAACCCTAGGAGGGTTAAGTAAGAGTGTGAAACACACTAAATGGTCAAGTGCATTTGCATATGATGAAATGAACATTCACGTAAAATGGGGTGAGTAATTATGAAGAGCAACTGTACTAATGTTAATAAATGTGGTGACAACATGATATGAGGCTAATGTAAAAGATGATAAGCAATCTCAAATGAGCCTATGTAAATGTTACCAAAACATACTCACCTATGAGAGTGTAAAGCTAATGAATAGACCAGTCTCTATGAACACTCTAATGAAAGTATTGATATTAACATACTTAATACTAATGATGATTTCCTCATACTAGAAGCCATCTTCCATGACGTATGAGTTGAATGTAATGGAACTTTATACTGAGCATCGATGACTAGCTATGAGCAGTGATCCCTTCTTTCAGGAAGGGCGGAGGTTCAGGTAACTCTCATGACATGAGAGTATCCGGCATGGCGGGTATGAGTCTCCTTATATCTCTTAGTCTTCAAACCTATATTGCCAATATAGGGATCTGGCGGGGTTAAATTCCCATGTACGCTAGCATGTTTTGGGTCACTTTGGCCGGTGGTTCCACCTCTTTTCGGTATGGGGTTTCATGACACTGGATTTCATGATGCTCACATGATCTATGTCGGTTAAAGTTAAAGATCCCAATGAATGAATGAGGCCAACCTCAAATGATGCACATATTGAAACGAATGATATCAAAGGTGTTAGGATAGGATAATCAAGATGTGAGTTAGATTCAAGTAATGACATTAGGTCATTATTTGTCATTGCACAACGAACCCGATGAAAGTCTTAAACTACATCCTAGGTATAGCTGGTGTTTACACTGCCTATAAATGAAATTAAAAGAAGTACGTAAGAGCGAACGAAGCAGACTCTGTGTTTTCTAAAGCAGACTCCCTAGTTGAGGTCCCATATGTTGAGCCCTCATTTTTGGGAAGTCTTAATGTCAAGTACATGATTTCGAGGTCTCATCGCATACGAATGAATGATATGAACAACATTATGTGTTATAGGAATTATGATATGTGCTATGTGTACGCTGTTGTGTGTTGTGTGCAAAATGTTAAGTATAATGATGCATGGTACTCTCATGGAATAACTTTCCTAATCCAAATTTCAAAAGCTCATAAAATTTCCTAACCCAAATTTGGAAAGTTCACTCACTTTCCTAATATAAATTTGGCAAGTCCACTGACTTGACCTACTATAGTTATGTTGCCAGGAAAGAGCTATTCTTTCTCATGCATGTCCTTGGTGTGTGGTTGCATATACCCATACTTAATACAAGTGTGTACTAACCCTATACAACTCTTAACTTTTAGGTGAAGGCACAGGTTGACGCTAGAGCTACAAGTTCAAAGCTGCAGTTATCTGGACGTCGAGCATTATTCCGGACATGGTAGGCCCTCATGCTTTCGAGGACGCTTGCCCATTTGCATTCTAGCTTAGTTGTAGGATTGAACTAGTGGAGTACGTTCCACTAGCGTTTCTTTTCTGTTGTTGCTCAGACATTATTTTGGTGCCATTTTGGAAAGTACATCTTTATCGTTATTTCTTTCATTAGATGATCTTAATGTTAGATTGTTGATGGCAAACACTTACGTATGTAGTAGAATGTTTAGTAAGCATGTTAAGAAACAAAAATTTTGCAAATTTTTCCGCTAAAATTAACCTAGACGAAGAAAGAATGACGTAAGTAGGCTTGTCTTCGACCTCTCTGAGGTCAACGAAGCCGGTGTCGTCTGTGGTCTAGACTCCGGTCGTGACCGTCGACCAAATTTTGTAATTTTTATTATTTAATTAAATTGTTAATTTAATTAATTAAGGTACCTAGGGTAATTAATAAATTCCAGTGTCTGCCGCACACCAAAAAGGGGTGATTCAGCGATCATAGTGAATATAGATCATGTGAGCCAACATGAAATCCAGTGTCAGACTCACACCGAAAAGAGGTGGTTCACCGGCTAAAGTGAAACCAAGTGCATTGTTCTCCCCACACCTAAAAGAGGTGGTTCACATCTAAAGTGAACCAAATACTTTCTTTGGGCATTTAAACAACATATATCATGTGATCTAAACATGAAATCCGGTGTCTTCCCCAAACCGAAAAGTGGTGGAATCACCGTCCAAAGTGAAACCGCATCATATCTAGCTCGCTTAGGTTGAATCCACTGGCTAGTTCCTCTGCAGGCAACATAGTTCATACACTAGTAGACATACATATACTACTTATCCACCTTGGTTGTAGCCTCATCTCATGAGGCTTACATGTGCTGGAACAAGCTCCTTGCTAGTCTATCGTTACTTTGCTAAACTTCTTTTTCTTTACATCTTTTAGAGTTGACTCAAACATTATGGAAGCTTGTTTCAAGTTATGAGGTTTACTTAACTCTTTGGATAACCGGTCATCCCTTTATTTACATGATAAATGTGAAATTTAACCTTATATTATCATCTTGGTGTTAATGAGACTTGTCTCACAATTATTAACACCATCTTCTATGAGTATCTTTAACATAGTTGTCTTAGGTGTCAGTGAGACTTGTCTCACATCCTTTAACACCCCATTCTGGTCACTTACAGAATTTAAAGATTTTTAATTATGTTATTTTTCACCTTAACTCGTTTCATGTATTATGGTAGCTTTATACCATTCTATATAAACGTTAAGAACTTTGTTCAATGTAGTTACTATGTTCATAGTTCATTTGGAAAGGGTACGTTTGGACTTTTCCCAATGATTGGCATGCCCTTTCTTATGAATTCAAATTTACATTAGTCATGCTTAATTGGGTTTACATTAACCATTAGCCAGTCTTCCCATCATACTTTGAAAGCACTATTGTAAGCCAATTTCATTCAACTTATTTTGCAGGACATTGTCAGCCGTTTTATTGGCATAAACCAAACTTTCACTTAAACAACTTTCATGAAATTTTCAATAACCACATAAATTAATCCTATAAATGTATTACAATGATCCCCTCAATAGGCAGCAAGTCGAATTCCACAAATACTAACTCCATAATCGACTAACTTCATAATCGACTTTTAACACACTTCATACTCTCGAACACAATTAAGCATTAACTCATTCTTTATTCATATAACTAATACCTTAATCATATAAATCAAGTATATATATGCCTCATTAGTCATTTACAAATCAAGAAACTTTACTAAGTGATAAGTTAGCACCACATTCCAATGACATGTTCTAGATTACATCTATGTTCTTAAAGGTTAGGAACTAGGATAACTAGGGAGATGGACGTTCGACAATATCTTTGGGGAACAACCCTAGTTTCGAAATTCATGAATTCAAACGTTTGAAAGGTCTCTTAGAGAAAGAATTCCATAAAATAAAACCCATACCTTATGTAGAATTAAATCTACAGAGATCACCTTGCATGAGACATTGAATAAAACCTTCAAATTACCTAAGAGAAATCGAGAGAAACTTTCTATTTTTCTTTTGTTCGTTTACTGTTTTGCGTTGTGAATTTCTTAGTGTTTGAACGTGAATCTAAGTATTAGTAACTGATCTTGACTCATTCAACTTAGCATAATTAAGTAATTTAATAAATTAATTAGTTAATTACTAAAAATCCCTTCCTAAGTTGACAAAACATAGGAGAACATTAGACTTAGCCAAAATCTAGAAATTGGCTAGGGTCTCAGCCAAATTTTAAAATTTTCATTAATTAATTACATTTTTCATTTAATTAATTAAGGGACCTAGGTTAATTACTAACATACCCCTAAGTCATTGGGACCATAACTAACCCTTTTGGACCATCTTAGGTTAAGTACTAGGATGTTTCTTGAGTTATAGTAGGTTAGTATAAAAGCATTCCGGTTTGACCATTTGATTTAGTTAATTAAGTTGCTAATTTAATTAATTAGGTTACCTACGGTAATCAACAAATTACCTAAGTCTTTTGGACCTTAACTAACCCTTTGGACCATCCTAGGTTTGGTACTAGGTTGTCTCTTTAACTAGTTACTAGGTTAGTGTCACCCTATTAAGTCTTAGGTCGTCGGGTGTACTAGATAATTTATTTTTCTTTGTCCAAGGATAGTTAGTTAGTTAGTTTCTGTTAGTTAGAGTCTAGAGTTTTTTAGAGATCTATGACCCACATGGTGGAACCTTTGTGCACGCCTGCCCCCTAACTACCTTAACTGATTTCTATTAGGGTGGTCCCCTCCTTGGTCGTTCCTCCACATGTGCTTGCACATGTTCTTGGACATGTGTTGCTTGTAATTTACTAACTAACTATTCTTGGCAGTTCATTTGGAATGTTTACTTATTGTCCCAAGGATCCTCACTATGTCCTTGGGTACTGCTTAATATACATTCCCATTTTAAGTGGTCATGTGTTATGGTGCCTAGGCTTGACACATGGATGCCTAGCACCTATTGAGTAAATGTTGGAAAATCTATGTTTTTAGCTTTGGGTCTTCATTGAAGGTACATTCTCAAATTAGCTTATTAATACTTAGAAAAATTGGCTAATACCCTTTAAGGCAATATCTTCTACAATGCCCAATATTTTGCTTATTTGGTATTATATAGAAATTGGCTAATGCCCCTTACCCAATATTCTATACTATGCACAATATTTCTCAATATTGGGCATTGGAATGCCTATACATCCCCAATACGCATTCTAAACACTATTGGGCTCTCCACTAGACATGTAATTTTTCGGAATGTTACAATAACGACGTCTTCTAGTTGATCAGCATTAGCCAAGGCTTGCAAGCTTCATACATGGCGTGTGTGCATCGGTTAGGCGACAAAATTTGTGGCCTACATGCATCCACTAATGTCATATGATATCTGCCAGGGATTGCAAGCATCAGTTGTGACGTGTGAACATCCGCTGAGCAATATCAGTCGTTGCCTACGAGCAACATCCAACAAAAGAAGACAACATACATAGCCTGCATGCATCGGTTGTAGCTTGTGCGTCTATGCAAAATGACGCCTCCAATGTATGGTTTTATCTTCCAAGGCATGCATGCATCAAACGTGATATGTGCACAAAAGCTAGGCGTCATCGGTCATGGAATGCAAGCATCAACCGTAGCATGTGCATTAATGGAAAACGATGTCTTCCTATGGCAGCAACATCAACCAAGGCCTGCAAGCTTCACGTCTAGCGTGTGCGATATCATTTATGGCCTACACGCATCGGTCAACATCATATGACATCGTACAAGGCCTGCAAGCATTAGTTGTGGCATGTGCACATTGAAAAGGCAACATTAGTGGCAGCCTGCTTGCATCGACCAATGTCAGGCGACATCGTCCAAGACATGCACACATCAAACATTGTGTGTGCCCATCGATTGGGTGACATTGGTCGTGGCCTATGAGCATTGGCCTAAGGCAGACTACATCGGTCATGGCGTGCACACATCGGATGTTGCATGTGCTTCTATTGGCAAACGGTTTCTTCCAATGTTAGGTGGAATTGGCCAAACATGCACACATCAACTGTTGTGTATGCACATCGACTACGAGACATTGGTCTGGCATGGACGCATATGAACATCATCCGTCAATGGCATCACTAATAGCCAAGGCTTGCAAGCATCACCCATGGTTTGTGCACATCCCCAGGGCGACATCGATAATAGCTTGCGAGCATTGGCGAACATAAGATGACATCTGCTAAGGCTTGTATACATCCAACGTGGAGTGTGAACATCAAATGGGCGACATCAGTCATTGCATATGCATATTGACTTGGCAACATCGGTCATGGTGTTAAGACATCGGTCAGGTGATGTCCTCCATTGATAGACAGCATCATCAAAGGCCTGCACGCATCTGACGTATCCAGCGTGCATCGGCAGGCTATGTCACTCAAGGACACCTACCATTGATAAAAAATTTCATTTATCTAACGTGGCATGTACCCATCAACTGATTTTTACATGCATTTGACATGGAATGTGCACGTCGGCCAACGACGCACGTCATCGGCTAGGAGAAATAGGCCATGGTGTAAGAGCTTCAGTCTTGTCAGCCGATACGATCGTGGACTGCCCGCATTGTGCACATTACTTAATCCTCTTCGAGTGTGGCCTAACAACATCATTCAACCAACGTTTGGCCTGGCCTGGCCTGGCCCCATCGCCCTTGGCCTACACACAACTGTCAGCGACGTCGTACATTTCCTTCCTGCATCGACTTTGGCCAGCACACAACGTTAACCCATCATCGGACGTGGCCGACATACATCGATTTGATGACGTCGAACGTGGGCTAACCTTAATGTATTTAGCATACACACATCGGTCTGGCGACGTCAAACGTCATCTGACTGCATCGTTTGTTGCCTGCATAAATCAATTTGAGTACTTCAAACATTTCGTAACCGCATTGTTGAAATAAAGGAAATTAATATTACTATATTTATTTTTAAATATTTTGCGTAAATTTCATATTTTTCATCATTTTTCTATTTTTATTAATTAATCACACATTTTTTGGGATTTGCCAGGAGAATAATAATTCAAAAAATAGATGAAACTGTTAAAATTGTTGAATATAAGGTTACTATAATTATATCTGAATTTCTGGCGAAAATTTTATGTTTTGATCATATTTTTCATATTTTGGTATTAATTACACATTTTTCGGGATATACTGAAAAAATATTGATTCAATAAAATTGTTTAAGTTGATGAATTTAATATAACTATATTTAATTGTGTATTTATGGCGTTAATTTCATATTTCTCCTATTTTTTATAAATTGATTACTCGTTCTCGAGATTTAATTAAAAAAATAAAAACTTACAAAAATTTGTTAATTGGTGAATTCAAGCTTAATCTATTTATTTGTTAATTTTTGGCGTTAATTGTATTATTTTATAATATTAATTATATATTCATTAATTAATTAATCATATTCATAATTTGCCGAAAAAAATAAATATTCACAAAATATTATCAAACACTATATTTTTATATATATTGAAGTCATTTATGACAAAAAGCAATGTATGTTTGTACCTTAGAATGTACATATTTCAGTTGTACATGTTCATGATGACTCATTGGAAAAACGATGTCTACTCCTCTAAGTCAGAATCGGTGCAACGGAATTAAAGGCTCCATGTAGACAACGAATAGGATGTACCATGTAGGCATTAGACATGCGCATCAGCGAACGACCGACAAAATTGGTCATGGTCTGCACGCATCGTACGTGCACATATGGAAAATGAAGTCATCAAACATCCGGAGACATCCTTGAAGTACTGCATGCATCAAACGTGGTGTGTGCGCATCGACGAAGTGATTTCACTCGTGGCTTGCGCGCATTGGCCAAAGGTAGAAGACAATAGTCATGGCCTACAATGCAACAAGTAACATGTGCGCATATGGAAAATGACGTTTGCATATGTCAGGAGACATCGTCAGTTTACATCACACATCAAACGTGGTGTGTGAGCATCGGCTGTGAGACATTGGTCATGGTTCGCATGCATCGAATCTAGCATGTACTCTTCAGGTAAACGACGTTTACCAATGTCAAGGACATCGACCAAGTCTTGAACGCATAAAATGTTCTGTGTGCGCAACAACAGTCGACATCGTTCATGGTAAGTATTCATTAAACATTGCATGTGTGCATCAGTTGGGACACATCAGTCGTGTCATGCGCACATCGGCTAACGACAGTCAAAATCGGCCATTGCCTGCACACATTGGAAGTGCGCATATGGAAAATGATGTCTACTAATGTAAGGGCACATCATCTAAGGGCTTTACGCATCAAACATGTAATTACCCGAGAGTACCCCAAAAAGGTAGAGAGAACCCTTGGATCGGAATAAGGCGTACTTGACCCTTTGGGGTCTTGTACAAGCCCTTTAACAATCATTCATTGCATAAGACATGTAAAGTAGTGCGACATTAAAACATCTCACGACATTAAATATAAAAAGGAATTCTTTTGCAATTCTAAGAAAATATCATCGTCACAAATAAACATAAAGACACGACATAATATCTTAGGGACACGAAACTTTATATTGAATGAAATACATAATAAGTGTTAAATAAACGATTACAAAATCATGTTTATTCAACCCATTCTTTAAGAAAAAAATTGACGAAAATATTTAGCATGTTTTCATTGAAGTTTTAGAATTAAAATCAACAACTAGATTTAGAAGCATCATATTTCAATCCTTTAAAACGTTTTCATTCCAGACTAATAATTAGAGTCAAAGATAGAAGAAGATAGGATTGGAAAACCTCTTTTGAAATTCCTTAGGAGTGGCTCCTTGAATGGAAGACAGTTTAAGGAGGACTACCATACCTCTAAGAGAATGAAAGCCACTAATTTTGATTAAGAAACACGTCCACCACAAGCCCTGAAATAACTTCTTGAGCCAAAGCTTCTATTCGGTTTTAGAGAGGGTCTTTTTAGAGAGAAGGTTTTCAGTTTTAGGAAATGAAGTCTAAAATTAGGTCTAAGTCTTTGAAACTCCTTAATATACCTAAAAAGACCAAAAAATAACTTCCTAGGTTCATAAAAGACTTGGAGTGAATTTTCCGAACTCCCTGAACCAAAGCAGAAAAAATGCAGCTTTTGGCAGTACCATCGACGCCGCCTCCGCAGACTGGCCGTTAACCAATCGATGCCCAGTTGGAATTGGTCCGTCGATTAGGACTTGTCCTCCATCATGTGAAGGCTTTGCAATCCTCTCAGGACACTCGACGCCTTGGTCGACGGACAGTTTATTTACCAACGAACCGTCCCTTGTGGCTGTTGTTGGTCACTGCCTGGCAACATCCTTCCAAATGGATGGGCTCCTCTTCTAGGGACCCTCGTGGGTCCTAGGTGGGGTCGTACCAAGACGTATGACCGCTAAATATAGTCTTTTAGGTCATAGGAACATCACACACCAATTTCAAACAAAACAAACTCGTAAAACTCTCAAAAACACATCAACACGCATGAACACTTTCTAATACATACCTTCCGAACGTCATGAATGTTCTTCGAAGTTTGACCTCCAAACATCACCAAACTTCACACACTACATAATAACATCAACGTAAACTAATTTAGCACTAAACTAACTCAAGAAACATTGATGAATCTGTAGTTCACCTTAGTTTATTTTATGGTGTTACAAAACGGGTTGTGTGCGCATTTACTTGTGAAAAAGGTTGTGGCCTGCGCATATTGGCCAATGGCAAATGACATCGGCCTTGTCCTCTAAGCATCAGCGTAACATGTGCACATATGGAAACAACGTCTGCATAAGACAGGCTACATTGGCCAAGCCTACACACATCAAATATTGTGTGTGCGCAACGGAAGGTAAGATTGGTCATAGCCTGCACACATCAGATGCTGCATGTGCTAATAAACATGTCGACATTAGACGTGGCATGCGCGATTCGACAATGCATGTCGTCATCGTTCATGGACTGCGTGCATCAGATGTTTGCATATGGCTAACGATGTCTACAACCATAAGGCGACATCGTCCATGGCATGCACATATAAAATACAGTGTGTGCGCATCCACCGGGCGAAATAAGTCATGGACTTGGCACATCGTCCACCATCAGAAGACATGGGTCATGGCCTGCACGCATTGGGCGTAGCATGTGCATATATAGAAAACGACATGAGCCAATGTCAGGCGACATTTTCCAAGGCATGCATGCATGAAAAGTGGTGTGTGCACATCAACTATGCATCATCCGTCATTGTCTAAAAGCATCGGACACAACATATGGATAAGTGGAAAAAAACGTCTTCCAATGGAATCATTATCAGCCAAGGCCATCAAGCTTCACGTGCGGCGTGTGCGCATCGGCTAAGGGACATCATTCATGTTATACACGCATCAGCCAATATAATGTCACATCGCCCAAATAATTCAAACATCAATTGTGGCGTGTGCACATCTGCAGGGCGACATCAAACGTGGCCTGCGCGCATCGAACAATAGATCCAACACAACAGTAATGCCCTACACGCATCGGGCATATATGGAAAACAACGCTTGCAAATGTTAGGCGGGATAACCAAAGACATGCATGCATGAAACGTTCTGTGTGCACATAAGCTAGTCTTCATAGATCCTGTCCTACAAGCATTGGACGTAGCATGTGCTCAAGTGGAAAACGATGTCTTCTAATTGCATCAACATCGGTTGGATGACATCATTCGTGGCCTACACGCATCGGCCAACATCATATGAGATCGTCCAAGGCCTGTAAGAATTAGCTGTGGAGAGTGAGGATCGACTAGGAGACATTAGTTGTGGCCTACTTGCATCGGTCAATGTCAGGGGACATCTTCCAAGAAATGCACACATCAAATATTGTGTGTGCGCTTCAATTGGGTGACATCGGTCGTGGCCGTCACATATAGGACAAAAGTTGATGACATCATTCATGGCCTTCGCGAATCAGATGTTGCATGTTCTTGTAATGGTTAACGTTGTCTACCAATTCCAAGCGGAATGGCCAAGGCATACACACATCAAATATAGCCTACTTGCATTTGCCAATGTGAGGCGACATCAATCAAGGCATGAACTCATCAAAAATTGTGTGTGCGCATCAATTCGGTGACATCGTTCGTGGCCTGCGTTCATTGGTCAAAGGCATACGACATTGGTCATGGCGTGAACGAAGTGGATGTTTCTTGTTCTTGTATTGGAAAACAATGTCTGCTAATGTCAAGCGTCATCGGCCAAGGCATGCACGCAACAGATGTGGTGTGTGTGCATCAGCTAGCCGACATCGGTCATGGACTGCACACATCAAACGTAGCATGAACACATATGGCAAACGACGTCTGCCAATGGCATCAGCAACAACCAAGGCTTGTAAACGTCACCCACATCGTTTTTTGTAAGGCAACATTCGTCATGGACTGCGAGCATCGGCCAACTTCATATGTCATTGGCCAAGGCCTGGACACATCAAACATGGAATGTGTGATCGGGTGAGAGATATTAGTCTTAGCCAGTGCACATCGTCTTGGCGATATCGGCCAACGGACGACAACATAATCAAAGGCCTGCACGCATCTGACATGTCCTGCGCGCATCGGCAAGCTATTTCACGCAACGGTAGGTACCATCAGTCAACACATGTATGCATCTAACGTAGCATGTGTGCATCGACTAGGCGAAATTAGCGTCTTCCATTTAGAAGCAACCGACTTTTATAAGCATATGACATGGAATGTGCACGTCGTCCAACGATATACATCATTGTCCAAGAGACATTTGTCGTGGAGTACACGCATCAATCATGTCTTATGCATCTTGCTCAGTCGATATCGATCGCGGACTGCTTGTATTGTGCTCGTTACTTCGTCATCTTCGGGTGTGGCCACAAACATTGTTCAACCACTATTTGGCATGGCCTGCGCCCATCTCCCTCGGCCTACACACAACTGTCAGTGATGTCGTACATGGCCTTCCAGCATCGACTTTGGCCTGCACATAAAGTTAAACCAACATCGTATGTTGCATGTATACGTCGATTTGCCGACGTCGAACGTGGGCTTATCCTATTTAGCATACACACATCGGTCTACTGATGTAAAATGTCGTATGGCTACATCATTCGTGGCCTGCATACATTGGTTTGGGGACATCGAACATTGTGTGATTGCATTCTTTAAATTAAGGAACTTAAGGTTACTATTTATTTGTTAATTTTTTGTGTTAATGTAATGTATTGTTTCATAATTTTCCTATTTTTTAATTAATTAGGCATATTTTGGGAGAAAAATAGTTCTTCAAAAAAATAGATGATATTGTTGAATTTAAGGTTACTATAATTATAT
Organism: Solanum pennellii; assembly: GCF_001406875.1. NCBI lineage: Eukaryota > Viridiplantae > Streptophyta > Magnoliopsida > Solanales > Solanaceae > Solanum > Solanum pennellii. The sequence continues at coordinate 3,292,113 of NC_028638.1, read as the reverse complement.
GTGAATTTTTGACAAAAGTTTTATATTTTTATCATATTTTTCCTATTTTTATTAATTAATTACTCATTTTTAGGATTCGACAAAAAAAATTCCAAATTTTTTTTAAGTAAGGTAAATATATTTATTTGTGAATTTTTGACGTTAATTTTATATTTTTATCATATTTTTCCTATTTTTTTTATAAATTAATTACTTATTCTCAAGATTTGCTCAAAATAATTAAAAATTTGTTGAAATTGTTGAAATTGAGGTTACTCTATTTATTTTAGAATTTTTGGCGTTAATTTTCTATTTTTATAATATTAATTCTATTTTTGTTATTTAATTACTCATATTCATGATTTGCCAAAAAAAATAAAAGTTCAATCAAGATTGTTGAAAACTCTAAATTCATATGTATAAAAATTATTAATGATAATAAGCAAAGGCGTGTTTGTATCTAGAATTTACATATTTAGGTTGTACAAGTTCATTATGATTCATTGGAAAAACGATGCCTACTCTAAGTCAGAATTGGCGCAAAGGATTCAAGAGCTCGATGTGGGTAACACATAAACGTAGCATGTGGACATTGGACATGCGCATCGGTGAACGACAGATGACATCGGTCATGGCCCGAACACATCGGACGTGCGCACATGTAAAATGATGTCCACCAATATCAGGCGACATCCTCGAAGTCCCGTACACATCAAACATTATGTGCGCACATCGACGGAGGGACATCAGTAGTAGCTTGCGCGCAACGGCCAACGGCAGACGACATTGGTCATGGTCTATATGCAGCGATGTAACATGTGAGCATATGGAAAAATTGTTTTTAGACATTAGGCGACGTTAGACAATGGGTGCACGCATCAAACGTGGTGTGTGTGCATTGGCTGGGAAACATTAGTCATCGCCTGCACGCATCGAACATACCATGTTCTCTACTGGCAAACAACATCTGCCACTTTAAGGCGACACCGATAAGGCTTGCACACATCAAATTTTGTGTGTCCGCAACGACAAAAGATATCGGTCATGGTTTGCATGCATCAAATGTCACATGTCTGCATCAGTTTGGCAATATCAATTGTGGCCTGCTTGCATTAACCAATGTCAGGAGACATTGTCTAAGGAATGCACATATCAAACATTGTGTGTGTGTATCAATTTGGGGACATCGGTCGTGGCATGCGTGCATTGGCCTAAGGCTCACAACATCGATCATGGTCTGCACACATCGGATGTTGCATTTGCTTGTTTTGGCAAACGATGTCTGCCAATGTCAGGCGGCATCAGCCAATGCATGCACACATCAAATATGGTGTGTGATCATCGGCTATGTGACATTGGTCATGGCCTGCAGACATTTGACATTACTTGTGTGCATGTGCGAACGATGTCTGCCAATAGCATCAATAAACACCCAAGGCCTTCAAGCATCACCCATGGCGTGTGCGCATCAGTATGGTATCATCGGTCATGGCCTGGGAGCATCGTCCAACATTAGACGACATCGGCCAAGGCTTGCACTCATCAAATGTAGAGTGTGCGATCGGCTGGGTGATATCAAACGTAGCATGTGCACATCAGCTTGGAAACGTCGACCAATGACAGAGAGCATCATCAAAGGCCTGCACGCATATGACATATCATGTGCGTATCAGCATGCTATGTCACTGTCACACTTTGAGAGTACACCCCTTATGCGACCGATGTCGTCATCCTCTCAGACGACTCAAAAAACCCCTTATCATTCGTCATAACATGTCATCAGTTAAAACTGTGGAAAGAGTTAAAACTTTTGCATACTAAATAAAATTTAGTAAGACTTTATACTTAAAAATAATGAGAACATATATAGGAATAGTTTAATAGTTGTTTCATATAAAAACATCTAAAGTACACGAATCTAGACTTAACTAATACAAGACAATTTGCCATATAGGTCTTAATACAAAAGAATCCAAGAACTTAAATTGAATCAAAAGTATTTTTAATAACTACTAAAGTCTTCATAAGTTTCAATAACGAAAAAATAGCATCCCCAAACATGTGAACCTACCAAAACATGGTGAAAGAGTTCCAAGCTTCTTCAATCGACCTTTTTAACCTTCAATGGTCGGACCCTACATTTGTAATAATATAATGTGAGGGGTTAGTATGCCACATGTACTAAGTATGGGTATATGCACATAAACATTTAAGGACATGCATGAAAAGGATCATTTATTATAAACCATGCTGTCATTTCAAAATCTTCAATGAACATACCATACAAAATAGACAAGATAAGATTCCATCGACATAGAACATGATCATAATCATGACATATTATCATAAAGTCATGTTTACATTTCATATTTAATAGATAATATAAACATTACATAAAAAAGTACCAATAATTCCATCCCCAACCGACAAGTGCAATGGTCATGTGAAGCCAAAAATCCCACATAACGAAGTAGACAAGATAGGAAACCTGAAGTAATATTTTGATTCATATAGCTTATAGTGTAAGTATTCATCATTTAATATAGAAATATGGACCAATAAAATGTTCATCAACATAACTGACATCATAAGATCAACATCATGAATCATAATCAGTATACCTTTATTGTTATCATATTGCATAAGAACAATCTCTTAGGACTTCCCTTAGAGTAAACGTTGTGCATTGTCTAGCTAGAGTCTCATACACCTACTTATACTAAGTAGACTCCTCAAGTAACCCTTGTCAATGTCCATTTACTTTTCTTTCGTTTCACTTGAGAGAACATTCGCATTAACCAATATTAAACCATGTGAGCTGAACATAGAATCCTTCAACACTTCTAGCCATCTTCTCTGTCGGAGATTTAACTCCTTTTGTGTAAACACACATTGAATAATTTTAAAGGACTTCCTTACCTTTCATTCATAGTAGTCTTAATGACTAGTAGTTTGAAGCCTTAAGAAAGCTGTTTTTTTCGGCACTCGCTTCCTTCGTCTTAAGTAAAGTTCAGTTTACTTTTTCGATTCGGAACTCTTAGTCGAGCTGATGGCGAGATCGATTTTTTGTTCGAGGTTCAAGAGGAAGGAGAGGAACCACCTCCCAATGGTGGCTTTACAAAAGTATGGTCACCAAAGGCTAATACCTTCTCGAGACTATCGAACCTGAAATCCACTTTCCATCGCTCTTTTTAGGTTGGCATACTATAGAAAGAGAGTGCCAATAAAGAACACATACCTATCACTTTTGGAAGGTTTGGAACCCTTACTCAACATAGGGTCCGAAAACCCGACATACCATTTTTTAGAGCGTATAAGGGGAAAAGAGCTATTGCAACGTTAGTAGCTTTTCAGCATTTCCTACCTGAGTTGTTGACCTTCACCTGACCTCACACGGGAGGCCCCGCGCCAAGTGATTCTCCCCCAAAAAGGTCTACATGTGATGTTCCGAAAACAGAAACATGTGATTTAGTAAATTAGAACCCATTGTGGGGTGCAAGCAGGGAACAACTATCAACTAGTTTGCAAAGTTCTTCCATTTAGTAATGGAAGTCATCCGTTGTCACTTTCTAAGGGTATGGTAGAGAGGCTTGAGGTCAGTAAACACATCAACATGCATGCCATATAAGTAATGCCTCCATATTTCAAGGCAAAAACTACAGCGGCGAACTCAAGATAATGTGTTGGATAATTTTTCTCATGAATTTAGAGTTTCCAAGAAGCATAAGCAATCACATTGCCATATTGCATAAGGACAAATCCCAGGCCCATAATACACTACAAAGCCTTCATTATTCTCCGGTAAGGTCAACGCCGGTGCGGAGGTAAGCTTATTTTTCAACTCAAGAAAACCTTTCTCACAAGATTCCAACCACTCAAACTTCACCTTATTTTGGGTAAAAGTTTTCAAAGGTGAAGCAATGAACGAAAATCTATCAACAAACCTTCTATAATACCCGGCTAGACCAAAGAAACTTCTTATGTCAGTGGGCCTTCACTATAGATAACATGGCCAAGAAAAGCAACCAACTTCAACCAAAATTCAAAATTTGCAAATTTTGCATAAAGTTGGTGTTCTTGGAAGACTTTCAAGACCAACCGCAAGTGACTCTCATGCTCATTTTCATTGTTGGAGTATATCAAAATATCGTCAATGAACACAATTAAAAATAAGTCAAGAATCTCATAAAACCCTATACATTAGGTCCATAAACGCCACCGGGGCATATGTTAACCCAAAAGATATAACTAGAAATTCATAGTCACCATATGTAGTTGGAAAAGATGTTTTGGGAACATCTTCATCTCTTACCCTAAGTTGGTGGTATCTCGACCTTAATTCAATCTTGGAAAAGTAACAAGCACCTTGGAGTGATCAAATAGATCATCAATCCGAGGGAGAGGATACCTGTTGTTTATTGTGACCTTATTGAGTTGGCGATAATCAATGCACATTCTAAGAGGCCCATCCTTTTTCCTAAAAAACAATGCCGGAGTACCATGTGGCCTTCGCATATCGGCTAATGGCAAAAATTTCGGTCATGGCCTGCTTGCATCAGTGTATCATGTGCACATATGGAAAAAAACGTCTCAAACGTTAAGCAACATTGGCCAAGGCCTACACCCATTAAATTTTGTATATGCACAACGATATGCGACATTGGTCTTGGACTGGACACATCAGATATTGCATGTACTAATTAGCTTGGCGACATCGGTCATGGCATGCGCTCTTTGATAACGCCAGCCATCGTCGGTCATGACTTGCTTGTATCGGACGAGCGCATATGGCTAACAATGTCTACAAACATCAAGAGACATCGTCCAAACCATGCATGCGTCAAACAAGGTGTATGTGCATCGACTGGGCGACATCAGTCAAGGGATGCGCGCATCATCCAACAAAAGAAGACATCCGTCTTGGCGTGCACATATCTGGCGTAGAATGTGCGAATATGGAAAACAATGACTACCAATGTCTGGAGACATATTCCAAGGCATGAATGCACACGTGGAGTGTGCACATCACTAGGCCTCATCGGACGTAGCATGCGCGCAGGTGACAAATGAAGTCTTCCAATAACATTAACAACACCCAAGTCCTTCAAGCTTCACGTATGGCATGTGCACATCGGCTGAGTGACATCATTCGTGGACTACACGCATCGGCCTATGTCATTTGACATCGGCCAAGGCCTGCAAGCATCAGTTCACATCTGCGAGGCGACATCAATCGTGTCCTTCCTGCATCGGCCAATATAATAAGACACCGGTCATGGCCTACACACATCGAGCGTAACATGTGCCTTATGGAAATCATATCCTGCCAATTTCAGAAGACATCTGCTCAGGCATGCATTTCATAAAACATGGTGTGTGCGCATCACCTAGGATCCATCGATCATGGTATGCAAGCATCAGAGGTAGTTTCAACATCAGCCAATGTTTGGAGGCTCACTCTTGGCGTGTGCACATCGGCTAGGCGACATCATTCTTATCCTACACACATTGGCCAAAGTCATATGACATCGTCTAAGGCCTTGACGCATCAGAAATAGCTTGTGCGCATGTGGCAAACGATGTTTGACAATGGAATTAGCAACAACCAAGGCCTAATAACATCACCCATGTCGTGTGTGCATCGATAGGGAGACATTGGTCATGGCCTACGAGCATTGTCCAACGTAAGATGACATCAGCCAAGGCCTGCACGCATCCAAATATGGAGTGTGAATATCGGTTGGGCAACATAAGTTGTGGCTTGTGCACATCGGCTTGGCGACATCTTTCATGGACTACACGCATTGGTCAGGCGGCGTTGGCCAATGACAGACAACATCATTAAAACCCAAACATATCTGACATGTCTTGCGTGTATCGGCAGGCTACGTCACTCAATAAAAGGTACCATCGGTCAAGGCATGCATGCATTTAACGTGGTATCTGCACATCAAATGTGAAAAACTGGCATCTTCTATTTAGTCATGGCCGGCACGCATCGAACGTGTGAGTATGGAAAATTACATCCACCAACATCATGAGATATTCTCGAAGGTCGGCATGCATAAAACGTAATGTGTGTGTATCGACGGAGAGACATCAATTGTGGCTTGCGCACATAGGCCATCGATAGAAGATATTGGTCATGCCCTGCACACAACGGTGTAACATGTGCGCATATGGTAAATGACATTTACATAAATCATTTGACATCGGCCAAGGCCTGCAAGCATCAAACATTGTGTGTGCGCATCGGCTGGGCAATGTTGATCATGGCCTGCATGAATCGCATGTATCATGTGCACTATTGACAAACGACATCTGCTTGTGTCAGGTGACATCGGCCAAGTCCTGCACAAATCAAATGTGGTGTGTGCGCAATGACAGGTGACATTGGTCATGGTTTTAACACATCAATCGTTGCAAGTATGCATCAGTTGTGCGAGTTCAGTCGTTCCATTTGCACATCGGAAACGATGGCCAACATCGGTCACGGCATGCATATATCAGAAGTGTGCATATGGAAAACGACGTCTACCAAAGTCAGGGGACATCATCCAAGGGCTTTACGCATCAAACGGGTTGTGTGGGTATTTACTGGACGACTAAGGTTGTGGGATACGCATATCGGTTAATGGAAAACAACATTGTTCATCGTCTACACGCATCAGCGTAACATGTGTGCATATTGAAAACAACGTCTCCACATGTCAGGCGAAATTGGTCAAGCCCTACACCCATCAAACGTGGTGTGTGCACAATGGAAGGCGACATCGGTCATGGACTGCACACATCAAATTTTGCATGTACTAATCAACTTTGTGACATCGATCATGGCATATGCACATCAACAACACCAACCGTCATCGCATGGGCTACTTGCATCGTACGTGCACATATGTCTAACAATGTCTACCAACATCAAGTGACATCTTCCAAGGTATACATGAATCAAACATGGTGTGTGCTCATTGACAAGGCGAAATCAGTAATGGCCTGCGCACATCGGCCAATAGTAGAAGACATCGGTCTTGGCCTACATGCATCGGCATAGCATGTTATTATATGGAGAACGACACCTACCAATCTCAGGCGACATATGCCAAGGAATACATGAATCAAACGTGGTGTGTGCACATCATATAGGCATCTTTGATCATTGTCTTCAAGCATAGAACGTAGCATGTGCATAAGTGGCATATAGCGTCTTTTAATAGTATCAGCATCAGCCAAGTCCTGCATGCTTGATGTGTGGCCTATTCACTTCGACTAGGAAACATCTTTCGTGGCCAACATTCATCGGCCAATGACACATGACATCAGCCAAGGCCTGCAAGCATTAGTTGTGGTGTGTGTACACCGGCTTAGCGATATGAGTCGTTGCCTACGTGCATCCACCAACAGAAGAAGACAGCGGTCATGGCCTGCACGCATTGGCCGTAGCATGTGCATATATGGAAAACGACGCTTGCCAGTGTCAGGCAAGATATTCCAAGGGATGCACATCAAACGTAGTGTGTGCACATCAACTAGGTTCCATCGGTCATTTTCTGTAAGCATCGGATGTAGCATTTTCACAAGCAAAAACTGATGTCTTTCAATGGAATAAGCATCACCCAAGTCCTACAAGCTTCAAACATTACGTGTGCGTATCGTCTTGGAGACATCATTCGTGGCATGTGCACATCGGCTTGGTGACATAAGTCATTCCCTGAATGCATTGGTCACATTACTTAGTCCTCGTTGGGAGTGGCCAACAAAAAACGTATAACCAATGTTTGGCATGGTTTTTCCCCATCGCCTTTTGCCTACATACAACTGTCAGCGACGTCGGACATGGACTACCCCCATTGACTTTGTCCTGCACACAATGTCAAATTAACATCGGACGTGGCCTACATACATCAATTTGACGACATTGAATGTGGGATACCCTTAATCTATTTAGAATACGGACATCGCTCTGCCAACATCAAACGTCATCTTGTTTCTTCATTGGTGGTCTGCGTACATTTGTTTAGGGACATCGAACGTTTCATGACCGCCTTGTAGAAATAAAGGAACTTTGTGTGACTGCATGATACTATATTCGGCCAATGACATATAGTATCATCAAAAGCCTACATGCATGTGACGTGTCCTGCGCGCATCGGTAAGCTAAGTCACTTTACGACATGTACCATCAGTCAAGGCATGCTTGTATCTAACGTGGCATGTCTTCATCGACATAGTTAAATTGGTGCCTTCCATTAAGCATCAACCGATTTTTATGTGCATTTGACGTGGATGTGCAGGCCGGTCAACTACATGTCTCATCGGCCATGAGACATTGGTCGTGGAGTACCCGCATCAATCGTTGCCTATGCACCTTGCTAAGACGATATTGATTATGAACTGCCCATATTGTGCACATTACTTAGTCCTCTTTGGGCGTGGCAAACCAATATCGTATAACAAACGTTTGGCATGATTTTCTCCCATCGCCCTTGTCCTAGACAAAACTGTCAGCTACGTCGGACATGGCCTGCCCCTATTGACTTTGGCCTGCAACTAACGTTTAAGAAACATCGGACGTGTCCGGCATGCATAAATTTGATGACATCAAATGAGGGATACCTTAACCTATTTATAATACAGACATCGCTCTGCCAACGTCAAACATCAGTTGGTTTCATTGTTCGTGGCCTGCATACATTTATTTGGGGACATCGAACATTGCGTGACAGCATTGTTGAAATAAAGGAACTTAAAGTTACTATATTTATTTTTGAATTTTGGTGTTAATTTCATATTTTTTTTCATAATAATCCTATTTTTTATTAATTAATTACAGATTTTTTTTGGGATTAGTGGGGAGAAAAATAATTATTGATAAAAATAGATGAAATTGTTAAAAAAATTTAATTTAAGGTAACTACAGTTATATGTGAATTTTTGGCGTAAATTTTATATTTTTATCATATTTTTCTTATTTTTTATTAATTAATTACTCATTTTTAGTATTGACCAAAAAATTTAAAATTTAAAAAAATTGTTGAAATTGTTTAACTTAAGGTAACTATATTTATTTTTGAATTTTTGGCGTTAATTTTATATTTTTTAATCATATTTTTTATAAATTAATTACTCATTCTCCAGATTTTCTCAAAAAATAAATTGCAAAAAATGTTGAAATTATATATATATATATATATATATATAT
>NC_028638.1:3180188-3282187 GCF_001406875.1 Solanum pennellii | reverse complement strand
TATATATAATATAATATATATATATATATATACATATATATATATATAATAAGCAAATGTGTGTTGGTAACTTAGAACATATTTGGGTTATACATTTTCATTATGATTTGTTGGAAAAACGATGCTTACACATCTACGTCATGTCCCGCACACATTAGACGTATGCATATGGAAAATGACGTTCACCAACATCAGGCGACATCCTCGAAGGCCCACACACATGAAAAATGGTGTTCGCATCGACGAAGCAACATCAATCATTGCTTGCACAGATCCTCCAAGGACAGAAATATTGGTCACTGTCTACATGCAACGATGTAACATGTGCGCATATGGAAAACGATGTTTCTAGACGTAAGGCGATATGGGCCAAGGTCCGCATGCATCAAAGGTGGTGTGTACGCATTGGCTGGGCTACATTGGTCATGGCGTGCATTCATCGGACGTAAGATGTGCTCTAGTAGCAAACTACGTCTGCCATTGTCTAGCGACATCGGCCAAGGCTAGCACGCATGCAATGTGGTGTGTGCCCAGTGGAAGGCGATATTGGTCATGGTTCGCACGCATCAAACATTGCATGGGTTAATCAGCAAGGCGGTATCAGTCGTGCCATGCGCAAATTGTCGAACGACGACTGACATTAGTCATGTATGGACACATCGGAAGCGCGTATCTGGAAAACGACATTCGCCAATGTCAGAGGAAATTGTCAAAGCGTTTTAGGCGTTAAACAAGTTATGTATAAATTGACTGTGCAAAAAAGGTTGTGTCCTGCGCATATGGGCCAATGGAAAACGACATAAGTCATGCCCTGCATGCACCAGCGTAACCTGTGACCATATGTAAATCAACGTCTGTAGAATTCAAGCGAAATTTACCAAGCCCTACACGCATCAAACATGGTGTGTGCTCAACTGCAGGCGACATCGTACATGGTCGGCACACATCGAATGTTGCTTGTGTAAATTAGTTTGGCAACAAAGGTCTTGGCATGCGCGCATCAGCAACGCTAGCCGTTATTGGTCATGGCCTGCTTGCATGGGACGTGCGGATATGGTTAATGATGTCTACCAACATCAGCAGACATCGTCAAAGGCATGCAGACATCAATCATGGTGTGTGCGCATCAAGCGGGCGACATTTTTCATGGCCTGCGCGCATCGGCAAAGCGTAGAAGACATCGTTTATGGAATGCACACATCGGATATAGAATCTTCGCATATTGAAAACGATATGTGCCAACGCCAAGCGACATCTACAAAGGCATTCATGCATCAAATGTGGTGTATGCACATCATCTAGGCGTGATCTATTATACTCAGCAAGCATCGGACGTATTATGTGGGCAATTGGCAAATGACGTCTTTCAATGGAATGAACATCATCCAAGGCCTGCAAGCTTCACGTGTGGTGTGTGGACATCGGCTGGGCGACATCATTCGTGTCCAACACGCATTGGCCAATGTCATATGACATCAGAAAAGTTCTGCAAGCATCAGTTGTGGCATGTGCACATCGACATGGCAGCAAAAGTCATGGCCTTCGCGCATCGGCCAACTTAAGAAAACATCGGTCATGGCATGCACGCATCGGTCGTAGCATTTACAAATATGGTAAAAGACGCCTGCCAATGTCAAGCAAAATCTACCAAGGCATGCATGCATCAAACGTGTTGTGTGCGTATCGACGGGGTGACATCAGTCATGCCATGTGCGCATGGCCGAATAGCTGAAAACATCAGTCATGGCCTGCACACATCAGGCGTAATGTGCGTATATGGAAAACGACGCCTGCCAATGTTAGGAAATATTTTCCAAGGCATGCTACATCAAACATTGTTTGTGAACATAATCTAGGAATCATCGGTCATTGTCTTCAAGTATCAGACGTAGCATGTGCACAAGTGGAAAACGACGTTTTCCAATCGCATCAGTATCATCCAAGGCCTGCAAGCTTCACACCTCGTGTGTGTGCACGGCTTGGCGACATCATTTGTGTCCTACATGCAATGCATAAAATCATATGACATTGGCCAAGTTGTAAGAGCATTACTTGTGGCGTGTGCACATCGGCTGGGCGACAATAGTAAGTGGCCTACCAGCATCGGCCAATAGAAGAAGACAATGATTATGGCGTACACACATCAAGCGTAGCATGTGGGTATATGAAAAACTACGCCTGCCATTGTCAAGCGACAACTACCAAGGCATGCATGCATCAAATGTGGTGTGTGCACATCAACTAAGTGTCATCGGTCATGACCTGCAATCATCAGCCGTAGCGTATGCGCAGTTGGAAAACTACGTCTTCCCATGAAATCAGCATCAACCAAGGCCTGTAAGCTTCACACATGGAGTGTGTGCATTGGCTGGGAGACATCATTTGTGGCCTACATGCATCGAATAACGTCATATTATATCGTCTATGTATGGCAAGCTTTAGATATGGCATGTGCGTATTGACCGGGGGAATTCAATTGTGTCTTCCTTGCATCGACCAATTTCAGGCAACATCGTTTAAGGCTTGCATGAATCAACCATTATGTGTGCGCATGAGAGTGGGAGACATCGCTCGTGGCGTGTTCGCATTGACCAAAGGGAGGCAACATCGATCATGGGTTTCACGCATCGAATGTTGCATGTTTCTTTATTGACAAATGATGTCTGCTAATGTAAGGGAGCATCGTCTGTGGCATGCGCGCATCATATGTGGTGTGTGCAGGTCGATAGGCCATGCATCAGACATAGCTTGTGCGTATGTGGCGAACGACGTCTGCCAATGGCATTAGCAATAAACAAGTGCTACAAGTATTAACCATAAAGTGTGTGCATTAGTACAATGACATCGGTCATGACTTGCTAGCATTTACCAATGTTAGATAACTTCAGCCGAGGCCATTACGCATCAAACGTAGAGTGTGTGATCGACTGGGCGATATCACTCGTGACATGTGCACATCGACTTGACGACTTCAGCAAACAACATCCAACATCATCAGAGGTCTGCATGAATCTAACTTGTCATGTCCGCATCGTCAAGCTATATCACTCAACGGAAAGTACCAATAATCAAGCCATGCATACATCAAACGTGGCATGTGGTCATCAGATGGGCAATATTTGAGTCTTCTATTCAACATCAACCAACTTTTACATGTATCTGACGTGAAATGTGCACATCGGCTAACAACATGTGTCATCGGACAAGACACATTGGCCGTGGACTACGTGCATCTATCGTGGCGTATGGTTCCTGCTCATCCGACATCGACATTGGACTGCTCGTATTGTGCACATTACTTAATGTTTGGTGTGTCCTGCTGCTCATCCGACATCGACATTAGGGTTACTCTATTTATTTTTGAATTTTTTGCAGTAATTTATATTTTTGTAATATTAATTCTATTTTTATTTATTAATTACTCATATTCATGATTTGCCAAAAAAATTATAAAAACTATATTTTTATGTATCTAAACATTATTGATTATAATAAGCAAATGCATGTTTGTAACTTAGAACGTACATATTTGGGTTGTAAATTTTCATTATGGTTGATTGGAAAATTGATTCCTACTTCTCTAAGTCAGGATCGGCGCAACACAATCAAAAGTTCCTTGAACGCCACGCATAGGACGTAGCATGTGGGCATCAGACATATGCATCGTCAAACGATAAACGACATTTGTTATGGCTTGCACAAATGGGACATGCGCATATGAAAAATTATGTCCAGCAACACCAAGCGACATCCTCGAAGGCCCGCACACATTAAACGTGGTTTTTGCACAATGACGGAGCGACATCATTCGTGGCTTGCGCGATTCGCCCAATGGCAGACGACATTGGTCATGGTCGTCATTCAACAGCATAACATGTGTGCACATGGCATGACATTTGCAGACATCAGAAAACATCAGTCAAGGACTTCACACATCAAACATGGTGTGTATGCATCAGCAAGGCAACATTGGTCAAGACCCACACGCATCGAACGTAGAAAGTGAGCTACTGGAAAATGAGGTCCACCAGTTTCAGGGGGACATCGGCCAAGGCCTGCATGCATCAGATATGGTGTGTACTTAATGGGAAGCGACATCAGTCATCGTGTGCACTCATCAAACGTTACATGAGTTCATCATTTGGGCAATATCAGTCGTGGTATGCGCATATCATCCAACGACGGCCGACATCCAGCATTTCGTACACACATCAGAAGTGTGCATCTGGAAAATGACGTCTACCAATGTTAAGGGACATCGTCCAAGGACCTTACGCATCAGACGGGTTGTCTGCGCTTTGAGTGGGCAATAAAGGTTGTGGCATTAACATATAGGCCAATGGCAAACAACATTGGTCATTTCCTACACGCATCAGCGTAACATTTGCGCATATGGAAAAAAACGTATGAGACATCAAGCGACGTTGGCCAAGGCTTACAGGTGTCAAACGTGATGTGTGTGTAACGTCAGGCGACATCGGACATGGACTACATGAGTTAGATATAAATGAGCAAATAATCTTAGAGACATCAATCGTGGGATTTGCGCGTCGACAAATCTAGTCGTCATCAGTCATGTCCTACTTTAATAGAATGTGCTCATATGGCTAACGACGTCTACCAACATCAAGCTACATTATCCAAGGATGCACGTATCAAACATAGTGTGTGCGCATCGACCAGGCAACATCAGTCATGGAATGCGCACATCAGCCAATAGCTAAAGACGTTAGTCATGGTCTGCACGTATCAGGCGTAGCATGTGCTTATATGGAAAATGATGTCTTCTTATGTCAGGTGACATCTGCCAAGGAATGAATTCACTAAACGTGGTGTGTGCACATGACCAAGAAATCATCGGTTATTTTCTGCAAGCATCGGACGTATCATGTTCGCAAGTGGAAAACAACGTCTTTCAATGGCATTAGCATCAGCAAAGCCTGCAAGCTTGATGTGTGACATGTACTCATCGGCTGGGAAACATCATTCGTGGCCTACAAACATCGGCGAATGTCATATGACATCAGCAAAGGCGTGAAGGCATCAATTGCTGCATGTGCATATCCTCGGAAACATATGTCGCGTCCTCCGTGCATCGGCGGTTATGGACTGCAGACATCGGGCATAACATGTGTGTATATCAAAAACGACGTTAGCCAATGTACAACGATATCTTCCAAGGCATTCATGCATCAAATGTAGTGTGTTGGCATCGACTGGGTGACGTCAATCATGGCCTACGCGCATCGGCCAACATCAGAAGACATCGGTCATCGCCTGCATGCATCAAGCGTAGCATGTGTATATTAAAAATGACGCCTTCCTAGGCGACATCTTCCAGACATGCATGTATCAAATGTGGTGTGTGCACATCATCTACGCATCATCAATAATTGTCTGCAAGCATCAGAAGTACAATGCGTGCAAGTTAAAAAGACGTCTTCTAATGGCATCAGCATCAACCAAGGAATGCAAGTTCACGCGTTGCATGTGAACATTGGCAAGGATACATAATTCGTGGCCTACACCGTTGGTCAATGTGATATGACATAAGCCAAGGTCTTCAAGCATCAGTTGTGGCGTGTGCACATCGACTATGCGACATAAGTTATGGCCTATGCACATCGGAAAATAGAATAAGACAGCGGTCAAAGCCTGCACGTATCGGGCATAACATGTTCTTATATGGAAAACGATGTCTGCAAATGTCATGTAACATATGCCAAGGCCTTCATGCATCAAACATGGTGTGTACACATAAAATAGGCATTATCGGGCATGGCCTACAAGCATCAGACTTATCATGTAAACAAGTGGCAAAGACGTCTTCCAATTGCCTCATCATTAGCTAAGGCCTTCAAGCTTCACGCGTGGCGTGTGTGCATCGGCTTAGAGATATCATTTGTGGCCTTCACACATCGGCCAACGTCATATGACATTATCCTAGGCCAGCAAGCATTAGATGTGGCGTGTTCACATCAAATGGGAAACATCCGTTGAGGCCTGGTTACATCAGTCAATGTTAGGTGACATCGTCCAAGGCATGAACGCATCAAATATTGTTTATGCAGATCGATTGGGCGACATCGGTCGTGGCCTGCACGTATTGACCAAAGGCAGACGACATCAGTCATGGCCTTCAAGCATCAGATGTTGCATGTGGTTGCATTGGCAAACGATGTATGCCAATGTCAGGCGACATCGCCAAAGTCATGCACACATCAAATGTGGTGTGTGTGCATCGGCTAGGAGACGTGGGTCATCGCCTGCATGCATCAGACACATATTTCGTGCATGTGGCGAACAACGCCTGTCAATGGCATCAACAAAAGCTAAGGCCTGCAAGAATCACCCATGGCATGTACGCATCGATAGGGAGACATCGGTCATGTCATGCAAGCATCGACCAACATCAGAGTACATCAACAAAAAAATGCATGCATCAAATATGGTATGTGCGCAATGAAAGGAGATATCGGTCATCGTTTGTACATATTAAATGTTGCATGTGTGCACTAGCTGGGCGATATAAGTCGCGGCATGTGAACATCGTCCAATGAACTCTGACATCGGTCATTGCTGACACGCATCAAACATGGTGTGTGTGCAACGACAAGCAACATCGGTCATGGATTACATGGGTCAGATGTTGCATGTGCTAATAATCTTGGTGACATTGATCGTTGCAGCGCACATCGACAACTCTAGTCGTCATCGATCATGGCTTGCTTGCATCGAACGTGCACATATGGATAACGATGTCTACACACATCAGGAAACATTGTCTAAGGTATGCACGCACCAAACATGGTGTGTTCGCATCGACTAGGGAACATCAATCATGGCCTGCGCATTGGCCAACAACAGAAGACATCGGTCAAGGCCTGCATGCCTCAGGCATAGCACGTGCGTATATGGAAAATGACGCATGCCAATGTCAGGTTACACCTACCAAGGTATGAATGCATCAAACGTGTTGTGTACACATCATCTAGATGTCATAGTCATTGTCTGCGAGCATCTGATGTAGCATGTGCACAAGTTGCAAATGACGTCTTCCAATGGCATCAACATCAGCAAAGGCATGCATGTTTCATGCGTGGTGTGTGCGCATCTGCTGGGCGACATCATTCACGACCAACACACATCGGCCAATGTTATAGGACACTGGGCAAGGCCTAAAACCATCAGTTATTGCGTGTGCACATAGGCTGTGCGACATTAGTCGTATCCTGTGCGCATCGGCCTATATAAAAAGATTGCGGTCATAGTCTGCACACAGTGGGTATGACATGTGTGTATATGGAGAATGACTCCTGTCAATGTTAGGCGACATCTACCAAGACATGCATGCACCAAAAGTGGTGTGTGCGCATCGACTAGATGACGTCAGTCATGGTTTGCGTGCATCGGCAAACAGCAGAAGACATCGGTCATTGTTTGCGTGCATCGGGCATAGCATGTGCGTATATGAAAAATGATGCCTACCAATTTCAGTCAACATCCTTCAAGGTATGCATGAGTCAAACGTGGTGTGTGCACATCATCTAGGCATCATCAATCATTGTATGTAAGCATCAAACGTAGCATGTGCAATGTGGCAAACGAATTTCCCAATGGCATAAAAATCAATCAAGGCATGCAAGCTTCATAAGTGACATGTGCGCATCGATTGGGCGACATCCTTGGTGCCCTATACCATTGGCCAAGGTCATATGACATCGGCCAAGGCCTACAAGCATTTTCAGACGACATCCGTCATGGCGTGCACACATTAGATGTTGCATGTGTTTGTCTTGGCAAACGATGTCTTCCAATGTCGCACGCCATCGGCAGAGGAATGCACACATTAAATGTGGTGTGTGGGTATCGTATAGGCGACATCGTTCATGGCTTGCACTTATCATATATAGCTTGTGCATATGCTGCGAACGACGTCTTCCAATGGCATCAGCAACAACCAAGGCCTGCAAGCATCACCCATGGCGTCTGCGTATCGTAGGGTGACATCGGTCATGGCCTGCGAGCATAAGTTAACGTTATATGAAATAAGCCAAGGCTTGCACGCATAAAATGTGGAGTGTGTGCATTGGTTCGGCGGCATCTGTCGTGGCATGTGTCTATCTGCTTGGCGACATAGGTCATGGCCTCCACGCATAGGTCAGGCGAATTCGCCCAAAAACGAACAACATCATCAAAGGCATGTATGCTTCTGACTTATCCATCACACATCGACATGCTACGTCACTCAATGGCTGGCACCATCAGTCAAGGCATGCATACATCTAATGTGACATATGAGCATCGGCTGGGCAAAATTGTGTCTTCCATTCAGCATCAACCGATTTTAACATGCATCTGACGTGGAATGTGCACGTAAACCGATAGCACACATCATTGGATAGGAGACATTATCTGTGGAGTACCCGCATCAGTCAGGGGCCTATGCACCTTGCTCAGACGATGTCGACGGTGGACTGCACGCGTTGTACATATTACTTAGTCGTCTTCGAGCATGGCCTACATACATCGTTCAACTAAACGTAAAGTGTGTCCTTCCCCTATCGACCTTTTCCTACACACAACTTACAACGACATCGTACATGACCTACTTGCATCGACTTTAGCCTGCACACAACATTTAACCAACATCGGATGTGACATGCATAAATTTATTTGACGACATCAAATATAGGCTTCTATTATCGTATTAAGTGTACACACGTCGGTATACTAATGTCAAACGTTGTCTGGCTGCATCGTTCATGGCCTGCATACATCGGTTTTAGGATGTCAGACGTTGCATGACTGCATTGTTGAAATAAAAAAACTTAAGGTTACTATATTTATGTTTAAATTTTTGGGGTTAATTTCATATTTTAGCATAATTTTCTTATGTTTTATTAATTGTTTAGGCATTTTTTTAAGATTTGTTGGGAGAAAATAATTATTCAAGAAATTATTTTAAATTGTTGAAATTGCTGAAATTTAAGGTTACTATAATTATATATGAACTTTTGGCATAGAATTTATATTTTTATCATATGTTTCTTATTTTTAATAATTAATTACTCATTTATGAGATTTGACAAAAAATATAATAGTTTAAAAAAATTGTTGAAATGTTTGAATTTAAGGTAGCTAAATTTGCTAATTTTTGGCGTTAATTTTATATTTTAATAAATTTTTTATATTTTTTATAAAGTAATTACTCATTATCGAAATTTCTCAAAAATATAAAAATTACAAAAAAAATTCTGAAATTATTGAATTTAAGTTTACTCTATTTATTTGTGAATTTTTGGCATTAATTTAATATTTTTATAATATTAATTCTATTTTATCTATTAATTACACATATTCGCGATTTGCCGAAAAAAATATAAATTCAAAAAACAGTATTGAAATAAATATTTCTATACGTATAAAAGTTATTTATGATAAAAATTAAATGTATGGTTGTACCTTATAATGTACATATTTGGGTAGTATATGTTCATTATGATTTATTGGAAAAACATGCCTACTATTATAAGTCAAAATCCGCGAAACGGAATCAAGAGCTCCAAGTGTGCCACGCAAAGGACGTAGCATGTGAGCATTATACATGCACATCTGCAAACGACAGACGACATCGGTCATGGCCCACACGGATCGGATGTGCAAATATGGAAAATGTGTGCATCAACTGGAAGACATCAGTCGTGGCATGCACGCATAGGCCAATGACAACCAACATAGGTCATGTCTGGCACACATTGGAAGTGAGAATATGGTAAAAAACATCCAACAATATCAGGGGGTATCATCTAAGGGATTAAACATCAAATGGGTTGTGTGCGCAATGACTAGGCGATAAAGGTTGTGGCCAATGCATACAAGCCAATGGAAAACGACATCGGTCATGGCATCAAATGTTGTGTGTGCGTAACGTCAGGCGACATTAGTCTTGGCTTGCACTCATATGATTTTGCAATTGCAAAAAAACTTAGCAACATCGGTTGTCCCATGCGCGCATCGACAACACGTGTCGTCATCACATCGCCTACTTGCATCAGACTTGCGCATATGGCTAACGACGTCTACCCACATCGGGAGACATCGTTCAACGCATGCATGCATCACAAATTGTGTGTGCACATCGACCGAGCGAAATATGTCATGGTATGCGCGCAACAACCAACAGCAGAAGACATCGGTCTTGGCCTGCACTCATTGGGTGTAGCATGTGCATATATAAAGAACGACGCCTACCAATGTCAAGCAACATCTTCTAAGGAATGCGTGCATCAAACATTGTGTGTGCACATCAGCTAGGCGTCATCGGTCATTGTCTGCAAAAATCAAATGTAGCATGTGCGCATGTTGCAAACGACGTCTTTCAATGGTATCTTCATCAACCAAGGCCTTCAAACTTCACAGGTGGTCTGTGATCATCGGCTGGGCGACATCATTTGTGGCCTTCACGCATCGGCCAATGTCATATGGTATCGGCCAAAGACTGCAAGCATCAGTTCTGGCATGTGCACATTGGTTGGGCGACATCATTCGTACCCTGCACATATAAGCCGACAGAAGAAGATAGCGGTCATGTCTTGTACATATCCAGCGTCGCATGTGTATATATGGAAAACGGCGCCTGCCAATGTCAAGAGACATCTGCCAAGGCATGCATGCATCAAATGGCCTGCACTCATCGGGCGTTGCATGTCCGAATATGGAAAACGACACCTGCCAATGT
Organism: Solanum pennellii; assembly: GCF_001406875.1. Classification (NCBI taxonomy): domain Eukaryota; kingdom Viridiplantae; phylum Streptophyta; class Magnoliopsida; order Solanales; family Solanaceae; genus Solanum; species Solanum pennellii. Next base: position 3,271,446 of record NC_028638.1, on the reverse strand, counting down.
CAGGCATGATCTTCTAAGGCATGCTTGCATCAAACGTGGTGTGTGCATATCAGCTAGGTTTCATCGATCATTGTCTGTATACATCGGACACAGCATTTGCGCAAGTGGAAACCAACATCCTTCAATGGCATCAACATCAACCAAGGTTTGCAAGCTTCAAGCGTTGCGTGTGCGCACGGGATTGTCAACATCATTTGTTGCATGTGCACATCGGCTTGGCGACATCAGTCATTCCCTGCATGCATTGGTCACATTAATTAGTTATCTTTGCGCGTGGTCTACAAACATCATTCAACCAATGTTTGGCGTGGACTGCCCCCATCGCCCTTGGACTACACAAAACTGTCACCGAGGTTGTACATGCCCTGGCCGCATCGACTTTGGACTACACATAACGTTAAACCAACATCGGATGTGGCCAGCATACATCAATTTGCCGACGTCGAACTTGGGATGCCCTTATCGTATCTAGCATACACATATCAGTCTGGCGACATCAAACGTTGTTTGGTTGCATTATTCGTGGCCTGCATACATTTGTTTGTGGATGTGGGACGTTGTGTTATCACATTGTTGAAATAAAGCACTTAAGGTTACTAGTGATTTTTTAGCATTAATTTCATATTTTTTCCCATAATTTTCCTATTTATTATTAATGAATTATGAATTTATTTAGGCTTTTCGGGAAGAAAAATAATTATTCAAAAAAATAGTTAAAATTGTTAAATGTACTGTTACTATAATTATATGTTAATTTATCGTGTACATTTTACATTTTTTATTATATTTTTCTTATTTTTATAAATTAATTACTCATTTTCGGGATTTGATAAAAAATAAAAATTCAAAAAATTTGTTCAAATTGTTGAATTTAAGTCAACTTTTTTTATTCGTAAAATTTTGCGTTGATTTTATATTTTAAACATATTTTTCCTATTTTTTATATATTAATTACTCATTCTCCATATTTGCTCAAAAAAATAAAAATATTACACAAAAAAATTGTTGAAATTGTTGAATTTAAGGTAACTATATTTATTTGTGATTTTTAGGTGTTAATTTTTTATTTTTATCATTTTCCCCATTTTTTATAGTGTAATTACTCATTCTCGAGATAAATAAATATTACAAAAAATTGTTGAAATTCTTAAATTTAAGGTTACTCTATTTATTTGTGAGTTTTTGGCATTAATTTTATATTTTTATGATATTAAAAGTATTTTTATCAGTTCAATACTCATATTTGCGATTTTCCATAAAAATATAAACTCTAAAAAATAGTTGAAATCAATATTTTTATGCATATAAAGTTATTTAGGATAAAAAAACAAATGTATATTGGTAGCTTAGAACGTACATATTTGGGTTGTACAAGTTCATTATGATTCATTAGAAAAACAATGCTTACTCCTCTAATTCAAAATAGGCGTAACGAAATAAAGAGCTCCATGTGGGCCATGCCTAGGACGCAGTACGTTGGCATCAGGCATGCGCATAAGCGAATGATAGATGACATCGGTATGGTCCGCAAGCATATGGAAAATGATGTCTACTAACATCAGGCGACATCCTTGAAGGCCCGAACGGATCAAACGTGGTGTGTGCACATCGGCGGAGCGACATTAGTCGTGGGTTGCGCCCATTGGCAGAAGGCAGATGACATTGGTGATGGCTTACACTGAAAGTCGAAGCATGTGCGCTTATGGAAAATGACGTTTGCACACGTTAGGAGATATCGGCCAAGGCTTGGACGTGTCAATGTGGTGTGTGTGCATCTGCTGGGTGACATTGGTCATGGCCTGCACGCATCGGATGTTACATGTGCGCTACTGGAAAATAACATCTGCCAGTGTCAGGAGATATCAGCCAAGGCCTGTACGCATCAAATGTTTTGTGTGCGGAATGGAAGGCTACATTGGTCATTGTTTGAACTCATCAAACGTTGCACGTGTGCATCAGTTGGGCGACATCAGTCGTGGCATGCACACATCGTCCAACAACGTCCGACATCAGTCATGTCCTGCACACATCAGAAGTGCGCATATTGTAAACTACGTCTACCAATATTAGGGGACATCGTCTAAGGGCTTTACCTATCAAACGGTTTGTATGCGCATTGACTGGCAACAAAGGTTGTGGTATGCTTGTATCATGGCCAATGGAAAACGACATCGGTCATGGCCGGCACGCATCAGTGTATCATGCGCGCTTATGTAAAACAACATCTCGAGATGTCAGGCGACATTGGCCAACGCCTACACGCATCAAATGTTTTGTGTGCGCAAGTGCATGATATATATGTCATGGACTGCACACATCAGATTTTTCATGTCTAATAAGCTTCGCAATGTCGGTCGTGGCATGCGCGCGTCGACAACGCTAACCGTCATAGCATGGCCTGCTTGCATCAGACATACATATATGGCTAATGAGGTCTACCAAAATCAGGAAACATCTTGAAGGCATGCACACATCAAACATGGTGTGTGCGCATTGACTGGGCGACATTAGTCATGCCTTTCGCGCATTGGCAAACATCCAAAGACATTGGTCATGGCCTGCACTCATCAGGCGTAACATGTCCGTGTATGGAAAACGACCCTGCCAATGTCAGGAAAGATCTTTCATCGAACGTGGTGTGTGCACATCAGCTAGGCTTCATCGGTCATTGTCTGTAATCTTCGGACATAGCATTTGCACAAGTGGCAAACAACGTCTTTCAATGGCATCACAATCAGCCAAGGTCTGCAAGATTGAAGCATTGCGTGTGCGCATCGGGTGAGAGACATCATTTGTTGCCTACATGCACGGACCAATGTAATACGAGATCGGCCATGGCTTGCGAGCATCAATTGGGGCGTGTGCACATCGGCTGGGCAACATCAGTCGTGCATTGCATGCATCGGCCAAGAGAAAAAGACAATGCTCATGGCCTACACGCATCGGGTGTAGCATGTGCGTATCTGTAAAAGGACGTCTGCCAATGTCACACGACATATTCCAAGGCATGCATGCATCAAACATTGCGTGTGAACATTGATAGACGTCATCAGTCATTGCTTGCAAGAATCGTACGTAGCATGTGCCCAAGTGGCAAACAAGGCCTTCCAATGGTATCAGCATTAGCCATGGCCTGCAAGCTACGCGCATGGCGTGTGCGCATCGGTTGGGCAACATTATTCGTTGCCTACACATATCGACAAACATCATATGATATCGTCCAAGGTCTGTAAGCATTAGATATAGCATGTGGCGACATTAATTGTGTCCTGCTTTCAACGGCCAATGTCAAAAGACATCGTCCAAGGCATGCAAACATCAAACATTCTGTGTGCTCATCAAATTTGAAACATCGGTCATGGACTGCGCGTGTTGGACAAAGGCATATGACCTCGGTCATGGCTTGCAAGCATCCGATGTTGCATGTGCTTGCATTGCAAAACGATGTCTACCAATGTTAGGCGGCATCGCCAAAGGAATGCACACATCAAATGTGGTGTGTGCCGATCGGCTAGGCAACATCGTCCATGGCGTGCAAGCATTAGACATAGCTTATGCGCATATCACTAATGACGTCTTCAAATCGCATCAGCAACAACCAAGGCCTGCATGCATTGCCCATGGCGTGTGCGCATCGGTATGGCAACATCGATCATGGCCTACGAGTATCGGCTAAAGTTAGACGACATCGGCTAAGGCCTGCATGCATCAAACATGAAGTCGTGTATCGGCTGGGCGGCATGTGTCGTGGGATGTACATATCTTCTTGGCGACATTGGTCATGACCTGTACGCATCGGTCAGGCATATTCAACCAACAATAGATGACATCATCACAGGCCTACACGCATCGGACGTGTCCTATGCGCATCGACATGCTACGTCACTCGGCGCTCATCGGCATGCTACGTTACTCAACGGAAGGTTCCATCAGTAAAGGAATGCATATATCTAACTTGGCATGTGCGCATAGTCTGGGAGAAATATGCATCTTCCATTTAGCATCAACTAATTTTTACATGCATCACATGTGTAATGTGCACGTCGGCCCACGACATGCGTCATCGACAAGTAGACATTGGTGGTGGAGTACCTGCATCAGTCGGGGCCTATAACCTTGCTCAAGCGAAGTCAAATGTGGACTACCTAGGTTATACATATTTTTAGTCGTCTTCGGGCGTGGCCTACAAATATCGTTCAACAAAAGAATTGCGTGGGCTGCCCCCATCACCCTTGGCCTACACAACACTATCAGCGATGTCGGATATGGTCAGGTTGCATCGACTTTGGCCTGCACATAACGTTAAACCAACATTGGATGTGGCTTTTATATATCGGTTTGCCGACTTCAAATGTAGGCTTCCTTTATCATATTTAGCTTACACACATTAGTCTGCTGACATCAATCGTTGTGTGGCTGTATCGTTCATGGCATGTATAATCAGTTTAGGAATGTCAAAGGTTGCGTGACCGCATTGTTGAAATAAAGGAAATTATGGTTACTATATTATTTATGATTTTTCGGTGTTAATTTCTTATGGTTTTTGTAATTTTCCTATTTTTTTTTAATTATTCATGCATTATTTTTTGGAATTGGTCATGAGAAAAACAATTATTCAAAAAATTAGTTGAAATTTTTTAATTTATGGTTAACTATAATTATATGTGAATTTTTTGTAATTTTTTATTTTTATCATATTTTTCCTATTTTTAAAAAAGTTATAACTCATTTACAAGATTTGATGAAAAACAAAAAAAAAACAAAAAAAAATTGTTAAATTTTTTGAATTTAAAGTAACTACATTTGTGAATTTTTGGTGTTAATTTTATATTTTTATCATTTTTTCTATTTTCTATAAAGTAATTAGTCATTTTTGATATTTTCTCAAAAAAAAAAAACTACAAAAAATGTTGAAATTGTGTAATTTATGGTTACTCTATTATTTGTAAATTTTCGGCATTAATTTTATATTTTCATATTAATAATAATTCTATTTTTATTAATAAATTACTCATATTCACGATTTACCCCAAAAAATATCAATTCGACAAACATTGTTGAAGTAAATATTTTTATATACATAAAATTTATTTATGATAAAAACCAAATGTATATTGGTACCTTAGAACGTACATATTTGGATTGTATATGTTCAATATTTTTCATTGCAAAAACAATGGATACTCCTCTATGTCAAAATGGTGCAATAGACATGCACATTGGGGAAGGACAGATGACATCGATCATGGCCCACACGTATCAGATCTGCGCATATGGAAAATGACGTCCAATAAAATCAGGCGACGTCCTCGAAGTCCCGCACCCATCAAACGTGGTGTGTGCGCATCGACAAAGCTACATCAGTGGTGGCTTGCACGCATCGACCGACGACAGACGACATTGGTCAAGGCCTTCACACAACGGCATAACCAATGCGCATATGGAAAACAACTTCAACATACGTTAGGTGACATCGATCAAGGCCTGCACGCATCAAGATGTTTGTGCGTGCATCAGATGGGCGACATTGGTCATGGCTTGCAAGCATCGAACGTAGCATGTGTACTACTGTCAAACAATATCTGGAAGTGTCAGCAGACATTTGCCAAGCCTTGCACGCGTTAAATATGGTATGTGCACAATGGCAGGTGACATTGGTCATGCTTTGCAGACATCAAACGTTGCATTTGTGCATTAGCTGGGCGATATCAGTCGTGGCATGCGTACATCAACCAAAGACAACCGACATCGATCATGTCCTACACAGATTAGAAGTGCGCATATGGGAAGCGACATTAACCAATATTAGGGGACATCATCCAAGGGCTTTACGCATCAAACAGGTTGTTTGCGCATTGACTTGGCGACAAAGGTTTTGGCCTGCGTGTATCGGCAAATGGAAAATGATATCGTTCATGGCCTGCATGCATCAGCGTAACAGGTGCACATACGAAAAACAATGTTTACAGACATAAGGAGACATTGGCCAAGGCCTACATGCATCAAACATTGTGTATGCTCAACGGCATGCGATACCGTTCATGGTCTACATGCATCTGATTTTGCATGTGCTAATTAACTTCACGACATCGGTCGTGGCATGTGCGCGTCGACAATGCCAGTAGTTATCGCATGTCCTACTTGGCTCGTACGTGGGCATATGGCTAACGACGTCTACCAACATTAGGCAACATCGTTGAAGGCATGCATGCATCAATTATGGTGTGTGCACATTGATCGGGCGAAATTAGTCATGGCTAGCGGGCATCGACCTATAGTAGAAGACATCAATCTTGACCTGAACGTATCGAGCGTAGCATGTGCATATATGGGATATGATTCTTGGCAATGTCAGGCGTCTTTTGCGAAGGCATGCATGCATCAAACGTGGTGTGTGCACGTCGGCTAGGCATCATCAGTCATTGTCCGCAAGAATCAAACGTAGCATATGTGCAAGTGGAAAACAACATTTTCCAATGGTATCAGAATCATCCAAGGCCTTCTAGCTTCACGTGTATTGTGTGTACATCAGCTGGGCTACATCATTCGTGCCCTACATGAATCATTCAAAGTCATATGACATCGTCCAAGGCTTACAAGCATCAATTGTGGCACGTGCACATCAGCTAGGTGAAATGAGTCGTTTCCTGCGAGCATCGGCCAACTGAAGAAGACAGCGGTCATGGCCTGCATGCATCTGGCGTAGCATGTGCGTAAGTGGAAAATGATGCTTGCCAATGTTTGGCGACATCTTCCAAGGAATGCATGCATTAAACGTGGCGTCAGCACATCGGTTGGGCGACATCAGTCGTGGCCTGCTCACATCAGAAAATAGAAGAAGAAATCGGTCATGGCCTGCACGGTTCTAGCGTAGCATGTGCACATATGGAAAACGATGCCTGCCAATGTCAGGCGAATTCTTCCAAGGCATGCATGCATTAAACATTGTGTGTGCACATCAGTTAGGCTTCATCTGTCATGGACTTCAACTATTAAACATAGAATATGTGCAAGTGTCAAATGAAGTCTTCCAATGGCATGAGCATCAGCCAAGGCTTGCAAGCTTCACGTGTGGCATCTGTGCATCGATTGTACGACATCATTCATGGCCTACACGCATCATCTAACTTTATGTGACATAGTCCAAGGCCTTCAAGAATTAGTTGTGGAGTCTTCACATCGACTGGGCGACATTAGTTGTGGCCTTCTTACATCGGCCAAAGTGAGGCGACATTGTTTATGGCATGCAAGCGTCAAACATTTTGTGTGTGCATCGATTGGGCGACATCGATCGTGACATCCTCTTAATTGCCAAAGGCATAGACATCAGTGATGGCATACACATAACGGATGTTCCATGTGCTTATATTGGCAAAAGATGTCAGCATATGTCATGCAGCATCGTCCAAGGCATGCACCTATAAAATTTGGTGTGTGCTTATCAGGGCGACTTCGTTCATGGCTAGCTCGCATCAGAAATAGCTTGTGCGCATTTGGGTAACGACGTTTGCCAATGGCATCTGGAACAACTAAGGCATGCAAGAATTACCAATGGCATGTGCCCATTGGTAGGGAGACATTGGTCATGGCCTACAAGCATCGACCAATGTTAGATGACATCGGGCAAGACCTGCACGCATCAAACGTGGAGTGTGCGCATTGGCTGGCCGAGATTAGTTATTGCATGTTCATATCGTCTTGGCGACATCGGTCATGTAATACACGCATCAGTCATATAACGTCGGCCAATGACAAACAACATCGTCAACCACCTTCACGCATATGACGTGTCATGCGCGCATCGACAAGCTACATCACTCAGCGACAGGTACCATCAGTTAAGGCATGCATTCATCTAACGTGGCATGCGTGCATTGGTTGGGCAAAATTGGCATCTTCCATTTAGCATCAATTTCATTTTACATGAATCTTACATGGAATGTGCACGTCGGCTAACGACATGCGTTGTCGTCCAGGAGACATTGGTCGTGGAGTACCCGCATTAGTCGTGGCCTATGCACCTTGCTCAGCCAACGTCGAATGCCCACATTGGGCACATTACTTAGTCTTCTTTATGCGTTGCCTCCAATAATCGTGCAGCCAACGTTTGGCGTGGAAAGCCCCCATCTTCCTTTGCCTACACACAACTGTCAGCCACGTCGGACATGGCCTTCCCGCATAGACTTTGGCCTACACACAATGTTAAACAAACATCAGACATGGCCTGCATACATTGATTTATCGATGTCATCTGTGGGCTGCCCTTGTCGTATTTAGCATACACAGATCGATATGCCGACTTCAAATGTCATCAGGATGCATCGTTCGTTTCCTTCATACTTCGGTTTGGGGACATCAGACGTTGCGTGACCGCATTGTTGAAATAAAGGTACTTATAGTTACTATTTTTAATTGAATATTTATGCATTTTTTCGGGATTTGCCGAGAGAAAAATAATCGTTTAAAAAATAGTTGAAATTGTTTAAATTGGTTAATATAAGGTTTCTACATTTATATGTGAATTTTGGTTTAAATTTTGTATTTTTCTCATTTTTTTCCTATTTTTTATTACTTAAATATCGGGATTTGAAGAAAAAAATAAAAATTCAAAAAAATTGTTGATGTTATTGAATTTATGGTAGCTATATTTATTTGTGAGTTTTGGCATTAATTTTATATATTTATCATATTTTTACTATTTTATATAAATTAATTACTCATTCTCGATATTTGCACAAAAAAACATTTAAAAAACTGTTGAAATAGTTGAATTCAAGGTTACTCTATTTATTATTGAATTTTTGGTGTTAATTTTATATTTTTATAATAGTAATTCTATTGTTATGAATTAATTACTCATATTCATGACTTGCCCAATAAAAAAAAATTCAAATAAAATTATTGTGAACAATATTTTATATATATAAAAGTTATTTATGATAAAAGAAAATGTGTGTTTGTACCTTAGAACATACATGTTTTTGTTTACATATTCATTATGATTCATTCGAAAAATGATACATACTCCTATAAGTCATAATAGGCACAACGGAATAAAGAGATCCATGTGGGCCACACATAGGACGTAGTATGTGGACATTAGACATGTGCATCGACGACAGATGACATTGGTCATGACCAACACGCATCGGACGTGCTTATATGGAAAATGATGTACACCGACATCATCCGACATCCTCGAAGGCTCGCACGCATCAAACATGGTGTGTGCGCATCGACGGATCTACATCAGTCCTATCTCGCGCGCATCGGCCAATGTAAAACGATATTGGTCATTGCCTTCAACCAATAAAAAACATGTGCGCATATTGAAAATGACGTTTGAAGACATCGGGTCCGATCGGCCAAGTCATGCACGCATCAGACGTGGTGTGTGCGCATTGGCTGGGTGACATTGGTCATGTACTGCAAGCATCAGACGTCGCATGTACGCTATTTGCAAGCTACGACAAGCAACAATTGTCATGGATTCAATACATCAAATGTTGCAAGTGAGCATAAACTTGGCGAGATCAGTCGTGGCATGCGCACATGGGCCAACGACAGCCGACATCACTCATTGCCTGCACACATCCAAAGTGAGCATGTGGGAAATGACGTCTACCAATGTCATGGGACATCGTCTAAGGGCTATACACATCAAATGGGTTGTGTGCGCCTTGATTGGGCGACAAAGGTTGTGCCCTGCACATATCGGCCAATGGCGGGTTGTGTGTGCACACATCAGGCATAGCATGTGTGCACACATCAGGCGTAGCACGTGTGTATATGGAAAGCGGCGCAAAAAATATCAGGAGACTTCTGCCAAGGCATGCATGCATCAAAAAAGGAGTGTGCACATAAGCTAGGCGTCATCAGTCATGTCATGCAAGCATCGTACGTAGCATGTGCGCAAGTGGTAAACAACGTCTTCCAATGGAATTAACATCAGCCAAGGCTAGGAAAATTAACGTGTGGCATGTGCGCATCTGCTAGGCAACATCATTCGTGGCCTACACGAATCGACTAACATCATATGATATCATCCAAGGCCTGCAAGCATTAGTTGTGCCATGTGCGCATTGACTGGGCGACACTTGATGTGCCCTTTTTGCATCAGCAATTGTTAGACAACATCTTACAAGGCATGCACACATCAAACATTGTGTGTGTGCATCAATTAGGCGATATCAGTCGTGGTCTTTGAACATTGGTGAAAGGCAGACGACATCGGTCATGGCCTGCACACATTATATGTTGCATGGATGATATTGGAAAACAATGTCTCCCAATGTCAGGCATCATCGACCAAGGCACACACGCATAGAATGTGGTGTGTGCACACCGACTAGGCGACATCATTCATGACGATTACGCATCACACATAGCCTGTGCGCATGTGGAGAACGACGTCTGCCAATGGCATAAGCTATATCCAAGGCTTGCAAGCATCATCCATGGCGTGTGCCCATTGGTAGGGCGGCATCGGTCATAGCCTGTGAGCATCGGCCAACTTCATATGACATTGCCCAAGGCATTCACGCATCAAACGTGGAGTGTGTACATCGGTTGGGCGGCTTTAGTCGTGGCATGAGCACATCGGCTTGGCAATATCTTCCATCCCTTGCACGCATCGCTCAATAGACGTCGGTCAACGACATACATCATCATCATAGGCATGCAAATTTATTACTTGTCCTTCGTGCATCGGCAGGATAAATCACTCTACGAGAGGTACAATCAATGAAGGGATGCATGAAATCAATGTGGCATATGCACATCGACTAGTGTAAATGTGCATCTTCCGTTCAGCATCAATCGATTTTTACATGCATCTGACGAGAAAATTGCAGGTCGCTCAATGCCTCGCGTTATCGGCTAGGAGACATTTCTCGTGGAGTACCCCCATCAAGCGTAGGCTGTGCACCAATCTCAGTGACGTCGATCGTGGACTGCCCGTATTCTTCAAATTACTTAGTAGTCTTTGGATGTAGCTTCAGCCAACGTTTGGCGTGGCCTATCCCGATCGCCCTTGGCCTACACACAACTGTCAACGACGTCAAACATGGCCTGCCCGCATTGACTTTTGCCGGCACACAAGTTAAATCAATATCGGACGTGGCCTGCGTACATCAATTTGCCGACGTCGAACATAGGCTTCCCTTATCGCATTTAGCATACACATATTGTTTTGGAAACATCAAATGTCGTCTGGCGGCATAAATCATGGCATGCATACACCGGTTTGGGGACGTCGGGCATTGCGTGACCCCATTTTTGAATAAAGGAACATAAAGTTACTATATTTATTTGTGAAATTTTGGAGTTAATTTCATATTTTTTTTCATAATATTCCTATTTTTAATTAATTAATGACACATTTTTTGAGATTTCCCGTTAGAAAAATATTTATTCAAAAAATGATTGAAATTGTTGAATTTAAGGTTACTATAATTATATGTGAATTTTTGGCATAAATTTTATATTTAATCATATTTTTATTTTTTAATTAATTAATACTTATTTTCAGGATTTGAGGAAAATAATTAAAATTCAATTAAATTAGTGAAATTGTTGAATTTATCATGAATTTTTCCTACTCTTATAAATTAAGTATTCATTCTCGAGATTTGCACATAAATGCTTGAAATTGTTGAATTTAAGGTTACTCTATTTGTTTGTGAATTTTTGGCGTTAATTTTATATTTTTATCATATCAATTGTCTTTTTATTAATTAATCACTCATATTTGTGATTTGTCGAAAAAATAAAAATTCAAAAAAAATATTGAAAAATATATTTTTATGTATATAAAAGTTATTCATGATAAAAAGCAAATGCATGTTTGTACCTTAGAACCTAAATATTTTAGTTGTACATGTTCATTATGATTTATTTGAAAAACGATCCCTAATCCTCTATGTTAAAACCGGAGAAAAGGAATCAAGAACTCCATGTGGACACACATAGGACGTAGCATGTAGGCATTAGATATGCGCATATCAGCCAACGACAAATGACATTGGTCATGGACTGTACGCAATGGCATAACATGTTCGCATATTGCAAAGGACGTAAAACAACATTGGCCAACGCCTGCACCCATCAAACGTGTTGTGTGCGCAATGGTTGGGTGACACTGGTCATGGCCTGCACCCATCACACGTAGCATGTGAGCTTCCAGAAAACAACATGTGACAATCTGTGGAGACATCGGCCAAAGCCTGCATGTATCAAATGTGGTGTGTGCGCAAAGACAGATGACATCGGTCATGGTTTGCATGCATCAAACGTTGCATGTGTGCATCAGCTGGGCAAAATTAGTCATGGCATGCGCACATCGACCAACAATATCCGACATCGGTCATGGACTACACATATCAGAAGTATGCATATGGAAAACTATGTCAATCAATGTCACGGGATATCGTGCAAGGGCTTTTCGCATCAAACGGGTTGTGGTTTGTGCATATCAGCCAATGAAAAACGACATTTTGGTCATAGCCTGCACGTATTAGCGTAACATTTGTGCATATGGAAAATAACGTCTGTTGACGGTAGGGGTCATTGGAGAGGGCCTAGACGCATCAAACTTGCTACGTGCATAAAGACATGCGACATCGGTGATGGCCTGCGCGCATCAGATGTTATGTATGCTTATTAGCTTGGCGAAATAGATCGTGGTAGGCGCGCGTTGAAAATGACAGTCGTCATTGATCATGGAATGCTTGTATCCGACGTGCGCATATGGATTACGACGTCTACAAACATCTGAAGGCATCGTCAAAGTCATGCACACATTAAACATTTTTTCTGCACATCGACTCGACTGGGCGAAATCAATCATAGCCTGCGCATATAGGCCAACAATAGAAGACATTGGATAGAGCCTGCACAAATTGGACTTAGCATGTGCGTATATGGAAAATAACGCCTGCCAATGTCAGGCGGCGTCTTCCAAGGCATGCATGCATAAAACGTGGTGCATGCACATAAACTACGCCTTATCAATCATTGCAAACATCAGTTTTTGGATGTGCTCAAATGGAAAACGACGTCTTCCAATGGAATCGTCATCATCGAAAGCCTGCAAACTTCAGCGTGGCGTGTGAGAATCGGCTGGACGACATCATTCGTGGCCTACGCGGATCGCCAATATCATATGTTATTAGCCATGGCCTGCAAGCATCAGTTGTAGCGTGTGCACATCGAATAGATGACCTCTTTCCTTGCCTGCGTGCATCGGCCAATAGATGAAGACAATAGTCATGGCCTGCATTCATCAGGCGTAGCATGTGTGTATATGAAAAACGACGCCTGCCAATTTCAGGAGACATATGCTAAGTCATGCATGTACCAAAACATAGTTTGTGTGCATCGATTCAGTAACATCAGTCATGGCTTGCGTGCATTATCCAACAGTAGAAGACATTGTTCATGACCTGCACACATCGGCCATACCATGTGCGTATATGGAATATGACGCCTGCCAATGTCAGGTTAAATCTGCGAAGGCATACATGTATCAAACGTGGTGTGTGCACATCAGCTAGGCATCATCGGTTATTGTCTGCAAGCATCGGACATAGCATGTGGATATGTGACAAACGACATCTTCCGATGGGATAAGCATCAGCTAAGGCATTCAAATTTCACGCGTGTGGGCGATCTCATTTGTGACCTACACACATCGTCCAATGTCATATGATATTGGCCAAGGCTTGCAAGCATAATTTGTGGCATGTACACATCAGCTGGGTGTATTAGTCGTGTCCTGTGGTCATCGTCCAACAAAAGAAGATAACACTCATGGCCTACACACATCGGGCGTAGCATGTGCGTTTATGGAGAATGTTGATTCTAATATGAGGAAACATCTTCCAAGGCATGCATGCATCAAACGTGGTAGTGCACATCATCTAGGCATCATCGATCATGTCCTGGTAGCATCGGACATAGCATGTGCACAAGTGGCAAACAATGTCTTCCGATGGCATCAAAATCAGCCAAGGCCTATACGTGTCAAACCTGGTGTGTGCACAATGGTAGGTGACATCGGTCATGGCCTGCATGCATCAGATGTTGCAAGTGCTAATCATCTTGGCGATATAAGTCATGGAAAACATGCGTCAACAACGCCAGACGTCATCGGTCATGGCTTGCTTGCATCGCACATGTCGCATATGGCTTACGACCTCTACCAACATCAGGAAACATTTTCCAAGGCATGCATGCATCAAATGTGGCTTGTGAACTTTAGCTAGGCGTCATCGGTCATTGTCTTCAAGTAACAGATGTAGCCTGTGCACAACTGGTAAAAGATGTCTTCAATGGCATTAGAATTAGCCAAGACCTTCAAGATTCACGCGTGATGTGTGCACATCGGTGGGGCAACATCATTTGTGGGCTACACGGATCAGCCAATGTCATATGACATCGGACAAGCCATGTAAGAATTAGTTGTAGCTTTTGCACATCGGCTGGGTGACATAAGTCGTGGCCTGCGTGCATCATCCAATAAAAAAAGACAACGGTCATGGCTTGCACGCATCGGGCGGAGTATGAGCATATATGGAAAACTACACCTGGCAAGGTTAGGCGACATCTGCGAAGGCATGCATGCATCAAACGTGGTTTGCGTGCATCGACTGGGTAACATCAGTCATGGCCTGCGTGCGTCGACTAACAAAAGAAGACGTCAGTCATGGCCTGCATGCATCGGGCGTATCATGTGCGTATATGGAAAATTACGCGTGCCAATGTCAGGCGTCATCTACCAAGTCATGCATGCATCAAACGTGGTGTGTTCACATCATCTAGGCATCATCGGTCTTTGTCTGCAGTAATCAAATGTTGCATGTGCACATGTGGAATACGACGTCTTCCAATGGTATCAACATCAGGCAAGCCCTGCAAGCTTTACGGTGTGGCGTGTGCACATCGAGTGGGCAACATCACCCGTGGCCTAAATGCATCGGTCAAGGCCTGCAAGCGTCAACTACGACTGTCCTCATCTTTTAGGCGATATTAGTCATGGAATGAGAGCATCGGCCAACAAAAGAGACAACGTTCATGGCCTTAACACATCGGTTGTTGCATATGCCTATATGGAAAATTACACCTTCAAAGGTTAGGAGACATCTACTAAGGCATGCATGAATGAAACGTGGTGTGTGTGCATTGACTGGGTGACATCAGTAATGACCTGCGTGGATTAGTCAATAGGAGAAGACATTGGTCATGGTCTGCACGCATCACGCGTAGCATGTGCATATATGGAAAACGACGCATCAAACAACATCTACCAAGGACTGCATGCGTCAAACATAATGTATGCACATTATTTAGACGTCATCGTTCATTGTTTGGAAGCATCGGACGTAGCAAGTGTGCAAGTGGAAAACGACATCTTGCAGTGGCATCAACATCAGCAAAGGCCTTGAAGATTCACGCGTAGTGTGTGCATATCTGTTGGTACGACATCATTCTTACCTACACGCATCGACCAATGTCCTATGACATCTGCCAAGCCCTGTATGCATCAATAGTAGCGTGTGAATATCTGTTGTGCAACATTAGTCGTGGCGTGTGCGCATCGAACAACAGAAGAAGACACCGGTCATGGCGTGCACATATCCGGCGTAGAATGTGCATACATCGAAAATGATGCTTTCCATTGTCAAACACATCTGCCAAGGCATGCATGCATTAAACGTTGTGTGTGCACATCACCTAGGAGCCATCGGTCATTTTCTTCAAGCATCATACGCAACATGTGCACAAGTGGACAACAACATCTTCCAATGGCATTAGCATCAGACAAGGCCTTCAAGCTTCAAGCGCGGCGTGTTCGCATCGGTTGGGCGACATCACTCGTGGCCTAAAAACATCGGCCAATGTAATATAACATCGTGTAATGACTGCAAGAATCAGTTGTGGTGTCTCCGTATCTGCTGGGTGACATAAGTCGTGGATTGCGGGCATTGTCAAATAGATGAAGATAGCGGTCGCGACCTTAACACATCGAGCAAGGCATGCACGCATCAAATGTGGTGTGTGCACATCGGCTAGGCAATATCGGTTATGGCCTGCTCGCATCATACATAACATGTGTGCATGTGGCGAACAATGTCTGTTAATGGTATCAACAACATGCTAGGACTTCAAGCATCACACATGGCATGTGGGCATCAGTAGGGTGACATTAGTCGTGGCATGTGCAAATCGGCTTGGCGACATCGGTCGTGGTGTGCACAAATATGTCAGGCAAAGTCGGCCAACAACGAACATCATCATCATAGGACTGGACCCATCTGACTTGTCCTACGCACATCGGCGGGCTATGTCACTCAAAAATAGGTACCATCAGTCAACGCATGCATGCATCTAACGTGGAATGTGCCCATTAGTTGGGCGAAATTGGAAGCTTACATTCTGCATCAACTAATTTTTACATGCATCTGACGTGGAATATGCACGTCAGCCAACGGCACGCGTCATCGACTAGGAGACATTGGCCGTGGAATACCCGCATCAGTCGTGGCCTATGCACCTTGCTCAACCAACGTCGACCGTGGAATGCCCGCATTGTTCACATTACTTAGTCATCTCTAGGCATGGCTTACAAACATCGTTCATCCAATGTTTTTCTTGACCAGCCCCCATAGCCCTAGGCCTACACACAACTGTCAGCAACGTCGGATATGGCCTTCCTGCAACGACTTTGGCTTGGGCACAACGTTAAACCAACATTTGACGTGTCCTACATACATTGATTTCCCTTTGTCGAACGTGGGCTTCATCTGTCTGCCGACGTCAAACGTCGTCTGGCTTCATCGGTCGTGGCCTACATACATCATTTGGGGATGTCAGACGTTCCATGACCGCATTGTTGAAATAAAAGAACTTAATATTCCTATATTTATTTGTGAAATTTTGGCGTTAATTTCATTTTTTCATAATTTTAGTAATTAATAACGCATTTTTTTGGGATTTGCCCGAAGAAAAATTATTATTCAAAAAAATAGTTGAAATTGTTGAATTTAAGGTTATTATAATTATGTCAGTTTTTTATGTTAATTTTATAATCTTATTAGAGTTTTCCTATTTTCTATTAATTTATTACTACATTTTTGGGATTTAACAAAAAAAATCAAAAAAATTGTTGAAATTGATGAATTTAAGGTACATATATTTATTTGTTAACTTTTGACATTAATTTTATATTTTTATCATATTTTTCTCTTTTTTTTAAAAGAAAATCATTACTCATTCTCCAGATTTGCTCAAAAAAAATAAAAATTACAAAAAATTGTTGAAATTGTTGAATTTAAGGTTTCTCTATTCATTTGTGAATTTTTAGCAATAATATTTGTATAATATTAATTTTATTTTTTTTAATAATTATTCATATTCGTGTTTTATTTGAAAACAAATAAAAATTCAAAAAGAATTGTTGAAAACTATATTGTATAAATGTAAAAGTTATTTATGCCAAAAAAATAAATGCATTTATTTACCTTAAAACGTACATAATTGGGTCTTACATGTTGATTATTATTAATTGAAAAAATTATACCTACTCCTACAAGTCAGAATCGGTGCAACAGAATCAAGAGCTCCATGGACCACGTGCAGGACGTAACATTTAGGCATAAGACATGCGCATCAACAAACGACTGAAAACGTCAACCGAAGACTGCACGCATCGGACGTGTGCATATGGAAAATGATATCTACCAACATCAGGCGACATTCTCGAAGGCCCGCACGCATTGACGGAGCGACATCAATCGTGGCTTGCGCGCATCTGCCAACGGCAGACGACATTTGTCATGACATGCACATAACGACATAAAATGTGCGCGTATAGCAAACGACGTTTGCAGAGTTCAAGCGACATCAGCAAAGGCCTATACGCATCAAACGTGGTGTCTGCACGTCTGACGTTGCAAGTGCGCTTCTGGCAATAGACGGCTGCTTGTGTCAAGCGACATCGACCAAGGCCTGCACACATCAAATGTGGTGTGTGAACAACGCCAGGCGACATCGGTTATGGTTTGCATGCATGAAACGTTGCATGTGTGAATCAACTGGGTGGCATTAGTAGTGGCATGGGCACATCAACAAACGAAAGCCTTTATCGATCATGGCCTACACACATAAGAAGTGTGCATTTGACAAACAATATATAACAATGTGTAGGGACATCATCAAAGAGCTCTAAGAATCAAATGGGTTGTGTGCGTATTGACTGGGCGACTAAGGTTATGGCCTCTACATATCAGCTAGTTACAAATGACATCGTTCATGGCCTTCACACATCAGCGTGATATGTAAACATATGGAAAACAACGTCTGCATACATCAGGAGACATTGGTAAATGCCTACACGTATCAAACATGGTGTGTGCACAATGGCAGGTGACATCGGTCATGGCCTGCAAACATCAAATGTTGCATGTGCTAATCAGCTTGGCGAAATCAGTCGTGGAATGCGTGTATCGACAATGAAATCTTTCATCGGTCATAGCCTTCTTGAATCGGACGTGTGCATATGGCGAACGAAATATACATACATCAGGAGACATCTTCACATGCATGCACACATAAGACATGGTGTGTGCACATCTACTATTCGACATCAGCATCAACAAATTTTTACATGCATATGACATGGAATTTGCACGTCGGCA
This sequence comes from Solanum pennellii, assembly GCF_001406875.1. Taxonomy (NCBI): domain Eukaryota; kingdom Viridiplantae; phylum Streptophyta; class Magnoliopsida; order Solanales; family Solanaceae; genus Solanum; species Solanum pennellii. The sequence continues at coordinate 3,252,751 of NC_028638.1, read as the reverse complement.
AACGACATGCCTCATCTATTAGGAGACATTGGACGTGGAGTACTCGAATCAGCTATGGACTATGCACCTTGCTCATCTGATGTCGAGCATGGACTGCCCGCATTGTGAATATTATTTAGTCATATTCAGGCGTGGCCTACAAACACTGTTCAACAAATAATTACCGTGACCTTCCCCCATAGCCCTTGGCCTAAAAAAGATTTCAGCAACATCTGACATAACCTGCCCACATCGACTTTTTCCTGCACACAATGTTAAACCAACATCAGACGTGGCCTGCATATATCATTTGCCGACGTCGAACGTGTAACACCCGAAAATAAACTAACGCGAAACATAGTTTTGTGAATGATTCATGAGTTATTTTTAGTTAAAATAAGTTATAATGATATTATTAGGCAGTGTGTGATGTTTGGTGACGTTTGGAGGTCAAACGATCAAGAACGTCTATGATGTTCATAAGATATGACTGAGATTGTGCTTTGTGTCTTCATGTGTTTTAGTTAGTTTTACGTGTTTGTTTTAATTTAAATTGATGTGAATGTTCCTAAGACCAAGATGACTAAGTGTAGGGGTTTAATGTATGGCTACGACCACACCTAGGAAACACGATGGGCCTTCAAAAGGTATCCCATTCATTTTTCAAGAGGATACCAAACAATGACCAACAACGGCAACAAGGGATGCACCGTTGGTCAACCAACAGCCCGTCGACCTTCGGCGTACATTGTCCCTACAAGGTTAGGTATATTTATACTGCTCAAACCCTCAGAACTAATTTTAGTAATTATTTCCTAAAACCCAAAATCCTCTCTCAAGAAGGAATCTCTTTAAAACCCAATAAAATCTTGGACTCGAAGAAGAACTAGGAGGGATATTCGTGGACCTTTCATCATAAAACATCAGTGGGTTTCCATCTCAGTGAGCTATTGTATTCATCCTTGAAATCTCTTCCATTCAAGGAGCCTTAACTTTTTCTAACTTGGACCCTAAGTATGGGTCTTGCATGAAAAAGTTTTAAAGGATTCCATTATACTATTTGTAAGGTTAGTTGGTGGTTTTAATGCTAAAACTTCAATAAACCATGCTATTGCTTTTTATCAACTTTTGACTTATTAAATGGGTTTCATGATTATGAATTGATAATGTTATAGTTAGAGTTTCTTTATGTGTACAGTGTGACTTAGCTACTTCCCTAAGATCTATTTTATGAAGTATTATTGAGGAATTGATTATAGGAGGTGAAATCTTGGATTATTGTTAAGTTAGATATTCTTGAATGGTATGGTCCACCTTTGGTGGCGGTGTTTACTTGAGATATGTATGAATGTGAATCAATTTTTTTATTATAAATGAGGCCATGAAGGCATAATATGTGATGTATGATCAAAATGATGTTTTTCTTGTTGTTTTGTTTCTATGAAGCTTGTTATGTGTAGTAAGATGTTAATAGGTTGCTCTTGTTGATATGCTTTATGAAGCTTATATTGTATGTCTTTCTTAGATTATTCCTAAAGGAAGTATATATATGTGTTAAGCATGCTAGTATGTTAGAAATGATGAATGAAGGTGTAAGAACTTGTACAAATCAATGTTGTTGAAAATGATGAATACAAGGTGTGCTCACATGTACACCCATACTCACACTTTGAATGAATGAACGAATAAAGTTAAAGAATGTGAATGAAAAGGGGAGTTCTAGGATGAATATTCATTGTGATTTTAGATGAAGTGTTTAGTAGCAAACTCACTACCTCTCAAGATCATTCTAATGTAGGTTGGAGGATGGATACCCATTGTGATTTAAGATGGGAAGTCCAAAACTTATCTTCGACCTTTAGTAACAAATATTTAAGACTCCGTGGGGGACTTGTAATGCCCCAAAATGAACTAAGGTGAACTAGAGCCTTGTGAGTGTTTCTTAAGTTAATTTTGTTTTAAAATTAGTTACTTTAGTGTTCTTAGGCAGTTTGTGAAGTTTGGTTGAGTTTGGGGGTGAAACGTCTAAGAACGTTCACGACGTTCGGAAGATATGCCTAAGAAAGTACTTGTGTGTGTTGAGGTGTTTAAGTGAGTTTTACGTGTTTGTTTTAATCAAAATTGATGTGGGATGTTTCTAATACCTAGATGACTTAGTGTAGGGGTTTAACGTCCAGGTACGACCCCACCTAGGACCCACAAGGGGCCCTAGAAAATGGACCAAGACTTTGACCAAAAACTTCTTCGGCAGTGTCCATCAATGAGACAAAACAACGGCTAGTAGATAAACCAATGGCCCTTTCTATTGGTCCATTGATTGGACCTGCAAGTTAGTCTGTCCAAGCTCAATTTGGAGCTAAATATAAACAGACGGGACCCTACAAATGGTCCGTTGATCTACAGACGTTCCGTTGGTTAGGTATCGTCTGTGAGCCATGTAAAACTGTTAAGTGACTGCCTTGGCTTGTGGTGTTTGATAAATTCATCCCAAGTATTTTATGACTCTAGGACGTTAGTTTTAGGTTTTATTACGTATATTCAAGTATTTTAAACCCTAAGACCTAATTTTATACTTCATTTCCAAAAACCTAAAACCCCTCTTTCCTAGAATTCTCTCTCAAGTCTCTTTGGAAGATAGAAAAACTTGGACGGCTCATTGTGATGTGTTTTTCATCAAATATAAGTGTTTTGTCTTTCATTTGAGGTATGGTATCAATCCTTGAACTCTCTTCTTTCAAGGAGTAAGTTCCAAAAGATTTCAAAAAGGGTTTTCAAACTCTACCTTCTTCTATATTTGAGTTTAACCATAGGTCTTCTTGTAAAAGTGTTTTAATGATTTAAATGTGTTTCTTCTAGTATGAATTTATGATTTTAATGTTTAAAACTTAATGAACTCATGCATATGCATATTTCGAACCTTTTGTAAGAAATGGGTTAAATGAGTATGTTTGGGTAAGGTATGAACTTTGGTTTTCTTATGTTGTTATTTTGGTTTAGCTAATGCCCTAAGGTCCTTAGTCTTATGAAATAGTGAGAAATGGGTTATATGTAGTGATGGTTTGGTTATATGGTGAGTTGCTTATATTGTGTAATCATTATGATTAATAGCTCTTGAGTGGTATGCTCCACCTTCTTGGTGGCGGTGTTTATTTGATGAAATCTATATTACTTAGTATGTTTTGTGAGTGTGGCTTTGAAGGCCTAATATGATAAATGAAGTGATATTAAAGATATGCCTTGTCTTGTGTTTTCTGAAGTTGAATTGCATGTTTTGGCTTAGATTATGCCTAAGTTGAGTATATTATTTTGTGAAGCATTTAAGGTGTGTGAATTGATGAATGTAGGTAAAAATCATGTATCAAAGATAATGTGAATGAAATGATGCTTGTATGAAAGATGTTATCACAAGTACACATACACACTTAAATTAATGTATGAACCTAAGTTGAGTAAGTAGAGGAGTTTTGGGGTGAATACTCTTCGTGAGTTGAGATGAAGTATTTAGTAGAAACCTTACTTTATCCTAAGATCTTTCTAAGATAGGTCGGATGATGAATGCCCTTTGTGAGTTGAGATGTGGTGTTCACTAGTTATCCTTAACATATATTTTAGAATGTTTAGAATTTTTGAGGGTTATGTTTAGCAGGCAGAGGATATGAAGAATAGGTGGTTACACTATGTGAGTTGAGATGTTGTATTCTAATGTACCTCTTAAGATGAGTACTCTTAGTTAGTAGAGAATGAGTTATTTAGTAGCAATCTCTTTATCCCTTAACAATGCGCTACATAGGTGTAGCTATTTGGAAAGCCATATAAAAGCTAAAAAAAATGACCTTACTCTAGGCAAGTGAGAATCCCTCATCCAATAGGGGTAAATGTCGGGATTCCTTGTCTATCTCACATGGTCTATGTCGGTTAAGATAATTCCCACAAAAGAAATGATCGTGCTAAGTCTTCTACAGGAGTTTTCTAATTAGGGTAGATAGTGGAATTGGGCGCTATTTATCCATTGCACTAAGTAGGCAATCCGAAGGGTGAGTATCATTGAGTCTTATTTGAATTAAATGAAATAAGTCTCTTAAATGAAAGTAATACTTAGGGTAGGTGGTGGTATGGGACGCTATCTATCAGTTGTACTCGGTAGGACCTTCTGAAAGGGGAGTCTTGGTGCCAAGTCTTCTAAAAGAGTGTACTACTTAGGGTATGTGGTAGTATGGGATGACATCTAATCATTGAACTAAGTAGGCATTCCAAAAGGGAATTCTTGGTGTGTTGTTGGGTGTTCTTCTATCGTATTACTATTGAGTGGGTGCTTGTTATCCCAGGATGAGTATGCCAAAAGGAAGGAAGTCTTGAGGGACGTTTTTGTGTGTTTTGGAGGAGGTATATATATATTTTCTTCATGTCTTACCTTAGTGAGTCTTAGGATGACTTTCAAAGGGAAACTTCGACGGAAATGATGCTTATTCCTCATTGGCAATGCTCTGGAAGTTTCACCATTTTTGAGTCGAAGTAGTTTATTTTAATTGTCATATGAACTTACTATAAAGTGTAGGATTTTTTAATGTAAACTATTATTTTGGGTTATAAACTATGGAAATTCTTCTCTAATGTTAAATGATTATTCTAATGGTATTTTGCTTTTATATTCTTTAATGTTTTACTTTTTGGCATGAAATGTTAATTTACTGAAATGTCCCTTTTCGCTTGTTTTTGCATATGCTATAGTACAATATTTGTATTAACCCCATACTTTTCTATACTACAAGTATAGGCTGGAAGCTTTGGAAGGTTTGAAGGCCAATCTTGGGAAAGTTCCTCTCAAGACAAAGTATGTCCTCATATATTCTACGGCATAGTCCTTTTCTTATTTCTTATTTAAAGACTTATTATGTATTCGGTTTCAATGTAAACGACCGTGTCCCTAAGATATTATGTCTTGTGTTTAAGTTGGGTTGTGACAATGATATTTAGTAAATATTTATGAAAGACTAGTCCTTATTAAATGTTCTTGAAAAGTTTTAATTTCGTAGTACTTTTCATGTCTTATGTAACGAACAATAGTTAATGGGCTTGTACGAGACCCCAAAGGGTCAAGTACGTCCGCTCATGAAATGAGGGTTCTCCCTAAATTCTATGGGGTACTTTCGGGTCGGGACACACTTGGTATCAGAGCATAAGGTTATGGGAAATAGTTTAGGTTTTAAAAGTCTCACAAGCCACATCTAGTAATATCTTGGTCATTGGTGTGAGTCGCGACACATCCATGGGCAAGAGATTATAGGATGATAGATGTTTCACTTTATTCTTTATTCTAATGTCGTGCCTTAGAGTTTAGTCATATAAGGTTTCTTTTCTCAACCTATTCTTTTTGCATTTATAGGTCATAAATAAGAGGAGATAAACCGCTAGAAGGGAAAAGGGAGGTGTAGCTAATGAGAGGATCCCTCCCAATGTTGACCAAGGTCCTATTGATGGTCTAGAGGAAAAGAGTGAGGAGATTCCCCTTGAAGAACCTGAAGTGCCTCTGGAATTTCAAGAGGCTCAACTGACCCAAGTTCCTCCTATGCCTCAAGATCTTTTTGTTGAGGGTGATATGACTGATCGGAGATGAGGGATGCCCTAATGAACTTTACAAAAATCATGACGGCTCTAGCTCATGTCGTCAACAATCACTTTCTTGATCAAGCTAACCAAGGAGTTCGACCCCAAACTAATGCTAGTACTCCCGCTTCTAGAATTTGGAATTTCATGAGGATGAAACCTTACGCTTTTCATTGAACTAAGGTTGATGAAGATCCACATGGCTTCATAGATGAATTTTTGAAAGTTGTAGATTCTATGGATGTGACCCCTAGGGAGAAGCGGAGTTAGCCTCTTATCAACTCAAAGATGTGGCTCAAGTGTGGTTTGAGCAATGGAGGATTGAGAGACCCATAGAGAGAGGTCTGGTTGATTGGGAGGAATTCAAAGAGGCTTTCTTAGATAGGTTCTTTCCCCTGTTCTGGAGGGAGAAGAAGATAGTTGAATTCAATAACCTTCGTCATGGGGGAATGAGTGTGAAAGAGTAATATCTTACATTCACCCAACTCTGTAAGTATGTCCCAACCATGGTAGCTAACCCTAGGGCTAAGATGAACAAATTTGTGATGGGAGTGTCTAGCTTGGTGGAGAAAGAGTGTCGTATGGCAATGCTTCTTAATTACATGGATATTTCTACGCTCATGGTCTATGCACAATAAATTAAGGAGTCCACAATTAGGGAGATGAGGCAAGAGGGTAACAGGCCTAGGTCTGATTGTTCTAGTTATCAAAAGCTTATGAAGAGGTTCTATCATCAAGATTCTTCCATTGTAAAAAGGTATAAGGTTCCGAACAAAAAATTCCAAGGTGATGGCCATTCTTTTGAGAGGGCGAGGTGCCCTACTTGTGGAAAGCAACATTTGGGTAGGTGTATTGCCAGAACGGATAGTTGTTTTGCATTTGGTAATAAGGGACACAAGATGAGGGAATTCCCTAACATAAAGGCAAGAGGAAAAGAGGTCAATCAAGATTCTCTAGATCCAAATGCTCCAAAGAAGAACTCTTCTTATTTGATAGGAGCAAGGAAGGATAACTAATCGAAGTTGATGATCTTGGTCAGTCATAACTCTTTATGATTGATGTTTTTATATTATAAAATAAGTTTTTATTGTTATATAGTTCATAAGATCTTGTCATCTTGATGAATTGCTCAAAGAATGAAATTTTGAAATTTTTAAGCATGTTGACAGTGAATACAACGAGTGCTCACTGTAGGAATTCTCATTTTTGAAGAATATTATTTTGTTGTAAATTGAAGTTTCAATTTGTGTAAACATTTTGTATATAAATATGTTTAATTTTTGAGAAGGTAGTTCCTCCATAAAAGAAAGTTAATAATGAATTTTTACTTTTTGAAGTTTGGGAAAAGTTGCTTATGTTGCTAATTGTAAGAAAATGTGAAATGATGCTCCTTGATAGTTGATGCTATGATTTTGAGTGTTTGAACAATTATTTTAATGTCTTATGTGATGCTAAGTGATTCCTTGTTTTACTTGAAATTTTAGTGTCATTCGAAGACGAATGTTATTCCAAATAGGGGAGAATGTAACGCCCCAAAACGAACTTAGGTAAGCTAGAGCCTCGTGAGTGTTTCTTGAGTTAATATTTTTTTAAAAGGATTTAATTTAGTGTTCTTAGACAGTGTTTGAAGTTTGGGGGTCAAACGCTCAAGAACGTTCATGAGGTTTGGAAGATATGCCTTAGAAAGTACTTATGTGTCTTGATGTATTTGAGTTAGTTTTACGTGTTCGTTTTAATAGAAATTGATGTGAGATGTTCCTAAGACCTTGATTACTTATTTTAGGTGTTTAACGTCCTGGTGTAATCACACCTAGGACGCACAAGGGTCCCTATACAAGGGCCCAAGACTTGGACCCAAAACTGCATAGGCAGTGTCCACCAACGAGACCAAACGACGGCCAGTAGGTCAACCAATGGCCCTTCGTCTTGGTACGTTGATTGGAACTGCAATTTAGGTTTTTCAGGCTCCATAAGGATATAGTATCAACCCCTGAGACCCCACTAACGGTCCGTTAATGGATAGATGGTCCATAGGTTAGGTCTTGTCGTGAGGCCTGTAAAACTCTGAAGTGACAGCCTTGGGTTGGGGTGTTTGGTAAATTCACCCCAAGTATTTTATGACCCTCAGAAGTTAATTTTAGGGTTTATTAGGTATATTAAAGTATTTCAAACCTTAAGACCTAATATTAGACTTCAATCCCTAAAACCCAAAACCCCTCTCCCATAGAATTCTTTCTCAAGTCTCTTTGGAAGATTAAAGTGAAGAAGAACATGGAGGTCTTGTTAAGACATGTTCTTCATCAAATATCAGTGTTTTGTCTTGCATTTGATGTAAGGCATCTCATGTGTCGTGGTTTCACAGTACTATCAATGTTTTGTCCTTAAGTTTTGTGTGTGTCTAAGGCCTTTTAGTAGTAGTTTTGATGTATTTTTATCTTCGTTTGCATACGGAAGAACTAAGCTGAAATAGCAGAAGTGATGAACTACAGAGCCATCGACGGTCCGTCGACCCCTCGACAGTCCATAGGTGGCAACAGTCGTTTGAAGAAAATGCTGCTAAAGGAAGATCGGGGAATTCTGACAAAGTGTGGGGATACGAAAGCTATCGACTCATATCGACGACGGACAGTCCTGCACATCTGTCATTTGTAACAAAAAGTAGCCCCAGTACCCATCTTCAAAAGATTGTAAGTTTGGAAAAACAAAAGCCATCGACGGACCATCGTGCACTCAACGGATCATCATCCTAGTCTGTCGATATTAACAGTGAGTTGGAGAAGGAAGTAGCTGAAAAATATTCGAAATGTGGACGGATAGGAGGCCTCGACGGTCCGTCGGTCCGGTCGTCGACTCTGACGCGTTTTTGAGAAGATATTCCTTAAATAGAATTCCTTTTTATGTTTTTACTTCTTTAATATTAATACTTGTAAAAACCTCGTTTTTGGGGTTAGACTCTTTGGTATTTTTCAGTTTTATTATCCTAGTTGTTGAAGTTTAAATTTTGGGGAAATATTCTACTCTACAGAATCATTTGTAGCAAGACTTTGATTTATTTAAGTAATTTTCTGGATTTTCTTCAATCTCATCAAAATAAGTACAAGAATTCTTTTCTAATCAATATGAATTATGTGATTTTTAACATGGGTAACTAAATCCATAACTAGGGTTGTAGGAACCATGGGTAAATTACAAGGTAAAAACTAACTAAAATAACAATTCTAGAATAGTGTCTTGCATGTATTGATAAATGTTTCATTAAGAAGTCTTTTTAACGAGTGCACGCTACTTGCTGCACCAAGGAGGTAGATAATAAGAAAAGAATTATCAACATAGATTTAGTATACACTATCTAACAGACTAATGTCGAATGGTGCTAAGTAACAACTAAGCCATACATCGATTATGATGCTTAAGATGACGTAAAGGTAAGGTTTAGTAAAGCATACACAAGTAGACCGACCAAGGCGCGGAGTTAAATTCCCTAGTTGCCGGACCAAGGAATTAGGAATACATAACTTACCACTTTGTATGCAAGATACTAGGAAATGATTGTTATAGCTAGAATTACCGTGTTATGACCTACGGGGAACACTTATGACCTACTTACTATCATCACTTGTCAATATCAAATATTCATACTTGCTACTTGTTTACTTAGAAATATTTAATTCCTTTTGTTATATAAAATCCCTCTTTTATTACCTATTTTTGGAAAGGAATCTATTAAAATAGAAGCAATTGTAGGTAAAAGTTGTGTCTAAATCATGTTTCTCATAGGATCGACCCCTACTTAATAGTTGGGTTCTTTAATTGATACAACCGCTTATACTTCATTTCGAAAAGTAAATTTCAGCATATCCAATTTGGCGCCGCTGCCGGGGAAAATTGCTTTTAGATTAACTTTAAGCATATTGCCAATATTTAGTCACCAATTTCCTAAATTTACTTTTTCTCTTTGTTTTTGTCTATTGCATATCTAACTTCAATGTATGACAAGTTCACGGAGTAGCGGAGAACCCATACTCTCACCTGACCCCGAACTGAACCATGCACTGGGTAGAATGAACAAAGATCTGGCTAATCTTGAGGATGAGTTTGACCGGGATATTCAACCACTGGTTGAAGCTCATGATCAATTATTAGCTAAAAATCGTGGGGAAGGTGAAATAAAGAGGCAACCTCCCTCTCAATGCCCTCAATAGTACTTTAAGGGAAATGTAAACATCACTGACTTTGACGGTACACTTGTCCTACGTCCTTTACCACAAGGTCATACTTTTGTTTTAACTAGTAATCTGATGCAAATGCTCACAACTAGAGGTTTGTTTTCAGGACTATCTTCTGAGGACCCACATGCTCACATCGCCAAAGTGAGGTCGGTGTGTAAGAGTGAATAGGGAGGCCTTATTTGAACATGGACGTCATTGGGTTAAGAGTGTTCCCTCTCTCACTGATGGGAGAGGCTGCTATATTGTTTACCAAGGTCCCCTATAACTCAATCTAATACTTGTAATCAATTGAGGGATGTGTTATTAGCATATTACTACCCAGTGTCTAAGAATCTAAACCACAAGGATAGGGGGAACAACTTTGTGGCACTACCGGGAGAATCTGTCAGTAGTTCTTGGGATAAGTTCACCTCGTTCTTCAGTGTGGTGTAGAAAAGGTAAATGTGGTGAACTACTTTTCTAAACCACCACTGCCGACTAATGAGTATTACTATGAGGAGGAATCTTTTGCGGTAAATGAGCAGACGGGGGGTTCCGACCAAATTCCCAAGGATCCAATCAAGAGAATTGGTTCGAAGGTTCAGGAAATCAAGGTCAGAACTATGGTAATTACAAACGAGAGGGTCATTATGTCCGAGATTGGAATAAAAAGCGTGACAACAACTTCAACCGGGGTAACTATGGTTACAAAAATGATCGGAGTGGGCCCTATGTTTCACCTCAAAATTGGGAAGTTACTCCCAGGGATGGTGGAGGCAGTATAGCGTTAGTTGAGGATATGTTGCAGAAAATGAGGAGGAGGTTTGATGCTATTTATGAGCACACTAAAGACTTTAGGAGTGACTTAGCGTGTATTGGGCAAAAAGTTGATGCACATGCAATCTCGCTCTAGCATCTTGAGTTGCAAATGGCTCAAATGTCTTCGACTGTAAACCCACGCCAACCGTGCACTCTTCCTATCAATAATGTTCAAAATCCAAAAAATGATAGACATTATATGGCAGTCACAACTCGAGATGGTAAGCAAACCATTGACCCTACGATGCCGTCTGGTTTAGAAAATGGGATAAGAGGTGATGATAAGTTAGTGGAGGTTAGTGCTGAGTTAGGAGACAAAATATTGAAAAAAGCTGAGGTACCCCAAAAGGTGACCCCCATGCCTAGACCACCACCTCCATTCATAGAGAGGTTAGTGAAAAACACCGAGGATGGTAAATATTAGTGTTTTATCACTATGCTCAAACATCTTTCCATCAATGTCTCTTTGATAGAAACTCTTGAACAGATGCCCGATTATGCCAAGTTCATGAAAGATATGGTCACTAATAAAAGATTGTTCAGTTTTGAGGATGATGATAGAATGCCACATTGTAGTGCTATTGCTACTAGGTCTCTAGTGCAAAAAAAAAAAGATTCGGGTGCCTTCAATATTCCATGTACAATCAGGTTGTTACACTTTGCGAAAGCATTATGTGATCTTGGGGCAAGCATAAATCTCATGCCTCTCTCTATGTAGGGTAAACCAAAGCCCACTTCGATGCGGCTACTGTTGGCTGATCGAACAATGAAGAGGCATATTGGGATTCTCCACAATGTGTTAGTAAAGGTGGAGTCATTCATATTTCCTGCCAATTTTGTTATTCTTGATTGTGAGGTAATTTTTGAGGTGCCTACTATTCTTGGGAAGCCATTCCTTGCTACGGGTTGAGCATTGGTTTATATGGAGGAAGGGCAAATTAAATTTCGGTTCAATAATGAAGAACTGACTTTCAACATTTGTAGGTCCATAAGGCAGAGTGGTGAGCTCTAATCGGTATTTGCCATATCATATAAAGTTGAAAAGTCATATAATGTACAAATAGAAGAGCGTCTAGGTGTAGAAGCACTAGATGCAATGATCATGAATTTTGATAGTGATTGCATTGAAGAGTATAGGTCATTGGTTGCAGAACTTGATCGAGGTGATGTTCGGTTTAAACCAAAGAAGTTGTAGTTAGATATGAAGAATCGCGAGTCTCCACATGCGAAACAATCTATAGAGCATGATCCAAAAGTAGAACTTAAGGTTCTACCACCTCATCTGAGGTATGTATTCTTAGGAAAATGTGATAGTTTGCCGGTAACTATTGCATCAGATTTGAATGTACATCAAGTTGAGAGTTTGGTGGAGGTGTTAAAAAGGTTCAAAAGAGCTATTGGGTGGACTATTATGGATATTATTGGGATCCCTCCAGAGATTTGTTGACATAAAATCCACCTCATGCCCGATCATAAGCCAAGTATTAAGCACTAGAGACGTTTAAATCCACATATGCAAGAGGTAGTGAAGAAGGACATTATTAAGTGGTTGGATGCTGGAGTGATATATCCAATCGCCGATAGTAGTTGGGTATACCCTGTTCAGTGTGTACTTAAGAAAGGGGGAATCACTATGGTCCAAAATGAGAAAAACAAGCTTGTCCCGATGAGACATTTGACTCGATGGAGGGTGTGTATGGATTACAGAAAAGGATAGAAAAGAAACAAAAAAGAAGAGTTCCCCTTGATGAACATAGGTTAAACGGGTTGAATGATCTTGATGAATATCGCTTGAAGGCATATGAAAGTTCAGCCCTCTACAATGAAAAGGTGAAGAAGTAGCATGACCAAAAGATTGAGAAGCGCAATTGTTTGGTTGGGGATGTGGTACTTTTGTTCAATTCTAGGTTGCGCTTGTTTCCGGGCTAACTCAAGTCCAAATGGACTGGTCCCTATTTGATCACCCAGCTATCCCCTCATGGTGCATTTGAGTTGGAGAACAAGGAGGGCGTAAGGTTCAAGGTGAAATGGGCAACGAATCAAATATATGTAGGGCACGCTGAAACGACGAATGAAGTGATCGAGGCATACCATATTGATGAAATCTTAGTAATCAAAAGTCCTCCGTCGTGTCGCAATGTTAAATCAAGCGCTGATTGGGAGGCAACCCAATATGTATTATCTGTCTAACTATAGGTTTTTCATAATTTTATAGGCATAGTTGCATTATTTTTGCTTTTATTACTTATGTCACGTCTGAATGTTCTTTTTATTTTTCATCAGAATTCTTGGCTAGAGCATAGAGTAGGGTCCGTATTTAAAAAATGTGTCCAGAAAACACAAAAAGATAAGCTTAATGTGTGTTAAATGTGTAGGGAATAAATCACCAGAAATCTAAAGAAAATTGGTCTGGTGCACCCATCGACGGACTGTTATCCCTTCAACGAACCGTCGGTAGGATCTGTTGTGCCCAGCTATGTTCTTTAAATTTTTTTTATTCAGGGAAATGTCGACAAAGGGGTCAGCATATTGATCATCGGTGCTTTACGCCTCAGATTTTCTTCACCTATCACCCTATTTGATATACATTTATGCATTGGGGACAATTGCATGTCTTTTTGTTTGGGGTGGGGTAAGTGGAAAGTGAGTGCTAGGGTGAATTCTGAGTAGCCCAACTCACGATCCGCTCTTGGGGTTTGCTTGAATATGTTCTTTTTCCCCAAGAGGCTGGTATTTTATTGTTGAACCCGCATATTTTGTACATAGTACAAAATGTAATCTCAAGCATTAAGGCTAAACAAAATGATATCCTGATGCTGCATTTCTAGGCATAGTAACTGATGAATGTGTGTATCTAAGCATGACATAGAGATACACCACGACATGACCCTAAATCTAAACTCGAACTAGGTGTCTGGTAATCTTTTAGAGTAATGAGATTTCAAATAAGTGTGAGGAAAATTTGAATAGTCCACCATTGGTACAATTGTCGTGGCCGTGACACAACATTGGGTATTGTGTACCTTGACTCATGGCAAAACCATGAGTTGAGGGTTGGTAGTTGAGCAATGCTCCAGAAAGTGGGGTTGAAAGAATAAAGAAAGAGAAAGAACAAAGAAAATAGACTCGAGAAAAGTTGAAAGCAAAGTGAATTTTTTTTAAAATAATCACATACACAAAAAGAGAAAGAAAGGAGAAAAGTAAGGCCGAAGAATATTAAAAAATTAAGAAATAGGGAGGAATAAAATGATGAAAAGGTAGGAAGCTTAGCCGTTAGCTCAAGTGGGCAATAAATAACTAAAATACATCCAAATGTACCTACCTGACCCTTAGCCTAAGGTACAGTCTATGAATGTCCTTTCGTGATCCTAAGAGTTTATTATGGTGAACTTAAAGCAGTAAAAATAAGGGAAAGCCTATGGCAAAAAATATAAATGAGGTGTGAAATTGTTCTGAGAGCGAGTGTTGGAAAAAAAATCCTTACACTTATATTTAAATCATTGTGTGAAAAATGAGGATGTTGTTTTGAAATGAGGGCACTAGTTGCAATACCGGAAAATTGGTACCTTTGTGAGAGATCAATGAGAATAGGTGTCAATGTGTGGTGAGTATGTGTCATGGTCTGATCCACATAAGCGATCCTAATAGTAATAGCATGCATAAACATAATGAAAATAATCGAGATCAATAGCCAGATGATTACGAAAGCTAAAATAAAGATACTCGTGTAGAAAGGTTTTGTGGTGAGTCATAGTGCGTTGTTTGAGGACATACAACGAATTTAAGTTGTAGGTGTTGATGTACCCTGGTTTCACGGTACTTTCAATTGTTTTTTCTTAAGTTTAGTGTGGGACTAATGTTTTTTTGTAGTAGTTTTAATGTGTTTTTCTCTTCGTTTGCAGGAAAACTATCTAGAAGGAAAACGTTGAAGAACTGTGCTAAAATTATAGAAGTGATGACCTACGAAGCCATCGAGGTCTATCGACCCGTCGATGGTACGTAGGTGGAAACCGTCGTTTGAAGAAATTGCTGCTAAAGGAAGATCGGGTAATTCTGACCAAGTGTGGGGCTACATAAGCTATTGACGGACTGTTATCTCCACGGCGGACCATCCTGCACATGAGTCATTGGTAACTGAAAGTAGGCTCAGTATCCATCTTGAAAAAATTCTAAGTGTGGAGAAAGGAAGCAATCAGCGTATAATCGTGCACTCAAAGGACTATCATCCTGGTCTGTCGATGGTACAAGTGAGATGGAGAAGAAATTTGCTGAAAAAGATTCGAAGTGTGGAACAACGAGAGTCCCCGACGGTCCATCGTGGCCTCGACGATCCGTCGGTCCAGTCGTCAACTCATACACGATTTTGGGCAGATTTTCCTTAAATAGATTTCCTTTATATGTGAGGACTTCTTTATTATAAATAATTGTAAAAACCTCGTTTTTTGGGTTATGCTCTTTGGTATATTTCAGTTTTATTATCCTAGTTGTTGAACTTGAGATTTTGGGAAATATTCTACTTTTCGAATCGTTTGTAGCAACACTTTGACTTATTCAAGTAATTTTCTGGATTTTCTCCAATATCATCAAAGTAAGTACATGAATTCTTCTCTAATGAATATGAATTGTGTGATTGTTAACATGGGTAACTAAACCCTTAACGACGTTTGTGGCAACCATGGGTAAATAACAAGGTAAACACTAACTAAAATAACAATTCTAATAGTGTCTTGCATGTATTGATAATGCTTTCATTTGAAGTCTTTTTAACGAGTGCACGTTAGAAGTCGCCTTTTTGGCTACTTGCCGAACCAAGGAGGTAGATAATAAGAAAAGAATTATCAATGTTGATTTAGTATATAGTATCTAATAAGCTAGGTTCGATTGGTGCGAAGTAACAACTAAGACATACATCGATTATGATGCTTACTATGAAGTAAAGGTAAGGTTTAGTAAAGCATACAAATGAAGCCGGACTAAGGTGAATAGTGAAATTCTGTAGTAGCCGGACCAAGGAATAAGGGATACATAACTTACCACTTTTCATGCAAGATACTAGGAAAGGATTGTCATGGCTAGAATTATTGCGTTATGAACCTAGGGAACACTTATGCCCTTGTTACTCTCATCACTTGATAAATATCAAATATTCATACTTGCTACTTTTTTACTTAGAAATATTAAATTCAATTTCTTTTTTAAAACCCCCCTTTTATTACTTGTTGTCGGAATGGACTTGATTAAAAAGAAGTGATTGTAGGTTAAAGTTAAATCTAAATAATTTTCCTTGTGGGATCGACACCAACCTCATAGTTGGGTTCTTTAATTCATACGACCGCTTATATCTCTTTTGGAGAAGTACATTTGAGTGCTCAGTATCCATTCTTGGACCCTCTTCCATTGAAAGAGTCATTTCCAAAAGATATCAAAAATGGTTTTCAAACTCTATCTTCTTCTATCTTTGATTTTAAGCATGGGTCTTCTTGTAAAAGTGTTTTAATGACTAAAATGTGTTTATTCTAGTATGAATTGATGAT
This sequence comes from Solanum pennellii, assembly GCF_001406875.1. Lineage (NCBI taxonomy): Eukaryota > Viridiplantae > Streptophyta > Magnoliopsida > Solanales > Solanaceae > Solanum > Solanum pennellii. The sequence goes on along the minus strand of NC_028638.1, from coordinate 3,236,607 downwards.
TTTCATGTAATAAATCTAATGAACTCATGTATATGCATATTTCAAACCTTTGGTAATAAATGGGTTAAATGCGCATGATTGGGCAAGGTAGGAACTTTGGTTTTCTTATGTTGTTATATTTGTTTAGCTACTGCCCTAAGGGCCTTTGTGTGATAAATATTGAGAAATTGGTTATAGGTGGTGATTGTTTTGTTATATGGTGAGTTGCATATATTGTGTAATCCTTATGATAAATTGCTCTTGAGTGGTATGGTCCACCATCTTGGTAGCGGTGTTTATTTGATGAACTTGATATTACTAGTATGTTTTGTGAGTGTGTATTTTAAGTACTAATATATGAAATGAAGTGATATTGAATATAAGCCTTGTATTGTATTTTGTGAAGTTGAATTGCATGTTTTGGCTTAGATTATGCCTAAGTGAAGTATATGATTTTGTGAAGCATGAAAGGTGTGGGAATTAATGAATGTAGGTCAAAATCATATATAGAAGTTAATGTGAATGAAATGATGCTTGTATGAAAGAATTTCTCACAAGTACACACACACAAATGAATGAAGCTAAGTTGAGTAAGTAGAGGTGTTTTAGGGTGAACACTCTTCGTGAGTTGAGATGTAGTGTTTAGTAGCAACCTCATTACATCATAAGAGCTTTTTAAGATAGGTCGGAGGATGAATGCCCTTCGTGAGTTAAGATGTGGTGTTCATTAGTTATCCTTAACCTATAGTTTATAATGTTTAGATTCCGTGTGGGTTATGTTTAGCACCTAAAGGATATGAAGAAGAAGAGGTGGTTACACTCCGGGAGTAGAGATGTTGTATTTCCAATATACTTCTTGAGATAAGTACTCCTCGTTAGTAGAGAATGAGTTACTTAGTAGAAATATACGTATCTGTTAACTATGCGCCCCTATATGTGTAGCTATTGGAAAAATCATGTAAAAGCTAAAAGGAATGACCTTACTCTAGGCAAGTGAGAATAGCTTATCTGATAGGGTTAATGTCGGGATTCCATGTCTATCTCTCATGGTCTATGTCGGTTAAGCTAATTCCCACAAAAGAAATGAATGTGCGAAGTCTTCTAAAGAAGTGTTCTATTTAGGGTAAATAATGTAATGGGACGTTATTTATCAATTGCACTAGGTAGGCAACCGAAAAGAGAGTCATGGTGAATTAAATAAACTAAGTCTCCTAACAGAACGTACTACTTAGGGCAGGTGGTCGTGTTGGATGCTATCTATCCAATGCACTAGGTAGGACCTTCCGAAATGGGAGTCTTGGTACCATGTCTTCTAAAAGAGTGTACTATTTAGGGTAGGTGGTGGTATGGGATGCCATCTACTAATTGCACTAAGTAGGCATTCCTAAAGGGAATTCTTTTCTGTTGTTGGGTGTTCTTCTATCATATGGACATTGAGTGGGTGCTTGCTATCCTGAGGTGAGTACGCCGAAAAGAAGGAAGTCTTATAGGTCACTTTGGTGTGTATTGGAGGAGGTATATGTGTACTTTCTTCATGTATTACCTTACTGATTCTTAGTATGACCTTCGAAAGGAAATTCCAATGGAAATGATGCTTATTCCTAATTGGCAATGCTTTGGAAGTTTCACCGTTGTGGAGTCTAAGTAGTTCACTGTAAATGTTATATTTACTTACTTTAATGGTTGGGATGTTCTACTGTAAATTGTTCTTTTGGGTTAAAAATTATGGAAATTCTTCTCTATGTGTTAAATGATGATTCTTATGGTGTTTTGCTTTTATATTTTACTAAATGTCCGTTTTCGCATGTTTTTCCCTACGCCATACTTAGTATATTATTTGTAGTAACCCAATACTTTTCTATACTATAAGTATAGGTTGGAAGCTTTGGAAGGTTTGAAGGCAAAGTTTGGGAAAGTTCCTCTAAAGACAAAGTATGTCCTCATATATTCGAGGGCATAGTCCTTTAATTTTCTTAGTGTCTTATTTAAAGACTTATTATGTATTTTATTTTAATGTAAAGGGTAGTATACTTAAGATGTTATGCCGTGTCTATAAGTTTGCTTGTGACAATGAGATTCTCTAAATATTTATGAAAGAATAGTTTTTATTAAATGTTCTTGAAAAGTTTTAATTCCACACTACTTTTCATGTCATATGTAACGAATGATAGTTAAAGGGCTTGTACAAGACCCCAAATGGTCAAGTACGCCCGGTCATGAAATGAGGGTCCTCCCTAACTTCTAGGGGGTACTTTCGAGTCGTGACAGGTGTTATATTTAACACCGAGAGGATTTGAAGAAGGGGTGGGTGCACATTGTGAGTAGAGATATTTTACTCAATGTACCTCTTCAGATGAGTAATCCGTCATAGTAGAGAGTGAGTTACTTAGTAGAAATCTCCTTATCCCTTAACTATACGCCCGCATTGGTATAGCTATTGGACAAAGCCATGTAAAAGCTAAGAGAAATACCCCCACCCTAGGCAAGTGGGGAACAACCATACGATAAGGGTAGTATCCGAATTCCATGTTTAGCTCTCATGGTCTATGTAGGTTAAAGATATTCCACCACAAAAGAATGAAAGAACTAAGTCTCGTAAAAGAACGTACTACTTAGGGTAGGTTGTGTTATGGGACGCTATCTATATATGGCACTATGTAGACCTTCCGAAAGTGAAGTCTTGGTGTGTTTTGTAAAATGTTTTTGAGCTATTTTTCCTAACAGAACGTACTACTTAGGGTAAGTGGTGTTATGAGACACAATTTATCCATTGCACTAAGTAGACCGTCCGTAAGGGGAGTCTTGGTGTGTTCTATATGAAGTAAATGAATCACTCATCATGTGTCTTAAATGAACTTAGATGAATTAAATTCTAATTTTAATGAAGCAAGTTAAAGTTATGTTATTAAGCAATGAAGTTATAAATGACTAAATAGAGTGCTTAATCAAAGGGAATCCTTAAGGAGCACTAAGTGGGAGTAGTAGTATGGGATGCTACTCTCACATTTCATTTAGTCTGACTTATCATTCCTATTGGAGAAGGATACTTACAGGAATTCTTTATGAAGGAATGTCTTTCGCATGTCTATCCAAGAGTCACTAGCACATTTTAGGCCTATGGGCACACTAAATCTGAGCAACGCTTGTAAAGTGTTGCCTAAAATATTTTTGGTAACGCTTTTAAGTGTAGCCGGAAATTTTTAATTTTGGCATCGATAATATAGGCAAACCTTAAAAAGTGCACACTTTAATCGTATAGGCTACACTTTATAAGTGTCATCGTAGTGTGAAATAAATGGCAACAACTATTTACATATATGGCCACACTTTTAAAGTATACTATTATTATAATTGAAAAACAACACCTTAAAAGTGTGGCCTTAAACATTTCACTAAAATATCATATTCCGTCCAACATTTTGAACTATTCCTCCCAATTTTATTGGTCAAAAGAATAATTAATAAAATATTAACAAAAAAAATTCCTTACGTGTTACTCTTTCTCTCACACTTTTCTGGCTCTTTGTTTATTCCTATCTCTAGAAGGCTAGCGCAGCTTTACTCTTTCTCTCATTTTTGTCGCTCTTTGTTCTTTCCTAGCTCCATAACTTAAGACCTGAGCTGATGAACTGAAGAACTGAGCTCCATAACTCGAATTTCATCTAGTCGACTTTCTAAAGACATGAAGATCTGAAGATATAGAGGTGGAAATGAAAAAAATGAAGAGTGGAAGCTGAAGAACTCAAGTGCTTAGATCTTATAAAGGTAAGAACTGATTTTGTACAACCGAGATTTCTTTATTCTCTAGTAATCTGTAGATCTGCAAATAGTCAATTGGTTGAATTTTTGTTTTGTGTTTAGAAGAAATTGATTACTTTGGGGTTCTTATAGCTGAATTCAAAGTAGGGAAAGAAAGTGTCAAGCATCTTAACGTCAAGGGTAGTTAGTAAGTTTCAAAAAACATACGTGTAAGCTAACAACTTCTCTGAAGTATTCATCAAAATGAGGCGCACCAGAAATATTTTTTCTGCAATAAAAGTAGAGAATTATACTAGCAGTCGAAGGAAAATAAAATTCTTGAAAGCTTTAAGAACACCAAGGTTTTTTGTTTTTTTTAGGAACTGGAGAACACCAGGATAGTAATAAACTTTAAAACTCCTTACACATCGATATAATAACCAGCATCCGAAAAGCACTTTACGAGCACACATTGGTAGGAGTGCTTTGAAGCTGTCACAATGTAAAATTGAAGTCAATCCGCCATCTGAACATCTAGACAGAATAGCCTAACATTAGAACTTCATTTGTGAGCCAGTCAACAGTAAAGTGTTACGAGTGCCTAAGCATCTATGATAGAGATAAGAAAGCATCCGATCTAGAGATAAGTGTTATGAGCTCCTATTTGTGTATGGAAGGAAGAAAATTTTGGTGGGTTTTTTGATTTATTTTTTGGGGATTTTTTTCTGTCTTGGAATTCCATGAAAATATAGAGATTCTAATATTGAACCTAGACAATTTCTTTACAATTTTCTTCAAATTAGAGCATGCATAGTGTATGCACTGCAAAAACTAATAGAGGTTGGGTCATCACAGTTTAAAACAATGAACAATAACTGAAGACTGCTAAGTCACTAAGAGGGAGCTAATAAAAAGTAAAAGTACAGTCAACTAAAAAGTACATCGATTTGGGGGAATCATCTCGTTGTGAGTTTGACTTTCGTTAAAATCATGTTTGTATTTCTTCTTGTTAATCTGTATTTTTTTCTAATGAGCATGATCCAGGTTTCTTCTAAGATGCTTTAGTTCATTTATATCCTTAAATTGATCATGAGTTTTTTGAACTATGTGGCAGCTAGTATATTTTAGTTGTTTAGGTTCATTATTCATTTCGATGCAAATTTTGGAGTTGTTACTTGTTAGTTTGGGAGATTGATTGAGTCAATGCAAATCTTCAAGATGAATTGATATGCTTTGCTTAAATTGTTTTTAACATTTTGTTTCGTTGTGAATGTATCTCCAATATCATTTGATTTCTCCACTGCAATATCGTCAAAGGGGTTTAAATATAAGCTTAAATCTATGCTATTTCCTTTTTTTTTCGATTCACTGCCTCAACAGGACAGATGTGTCTAATATCTATTCCATGTGCAAATGGTGAGCTGCAATCTTCATTCTGCAGAATTAAAATAGATCAGCCTAACTTGTCCATGCCATATCAAACTTTTTTTGAATGCATGCACATCTCGATAACTGAAAAACAACTAATCTATTCAATCAAACATTTTTAGCATCTTCTGATTCTTGTACCATTTCTTAGTACTTTTTTCTCCTATATATCATTGAGGTCTAAACTGATGTTACCTTGCAAGTGGAAAATCTGAAGCTAAAGATGCACAAAATCTAGAATTCACACCCTGCCTGTTTATGAAATTAACTAACCGAATGCAAGAGATCTATATTAGATTATGAAAAATACAAGTCAAAGACAAGCACATAATGATAAACGAAGCTTTGCAACCTTTTCTGTATGGTTTACTTTCAAACTACCACCAGGTTCATGGGGATTTTCTTCTGCACTTGCTGATTTGTCCTCTTTTCTATTTTATGAAAGTATCTTCAATATCATTTTTCTTAATATCTTTTTTTTTTCTTAAATGTGTGGCTTTACTAATATCAATCCATGTTGCGATATTCTTGGTTTTGCTGAGCTCTCTTACGTGTTATGCCATCCATTTGTTTATTTTGTTATGGGTGATTCTCACATAGTTCTTAAATGTTGAATTTTTATTTTATCATGATGCATAACTAATCTCATTGCATCTTGTTATTTTACGAGGATAAACATGTGTTCCTGTGATATAATATTAATTTTGTTTAGTGTTAAATTTCTTAATTTTTTGTTCTTTCTTGATGGAATAGATTTGTTTACTAGAGGAATTGATATTCAAGAAGTTAACATTGTTATCAATTCTGATTTCCCTAAGAACTAAGAAATGTATTTGCACAGGGTATGCATAACAGATCTTTCATCTTGCTTATTGACTTATATATTGTTCTTGCTATTTCATCATTGGTTATTTGGGTTGCAGGTTGGACGATCAGGGAGATTTGTGAAGCTTGGTTAGCTGTTAGCCTGGTCACTTTTGCGGATCACTTCACTTTATATGTATTAATTATGTACATTTCTTTTATACTAGATCATTAAGCTCTATGTATTGATTTCTGCTACTACTGATAGCATCTATCTGACTGTGAGATATATAATTGAACAATAACTAGTAATAGAGATCAAGAAAATCCCTTCACAGATAGATCAAGCTATATATAAAGTCTTCTGTGTTAGCTCCCCTTATTTTTCTGACTAATTTTTTGATGAAGTAAATTGAGTTGTTTTGTAGTCCTGGTAGGTTCTGATTATATGGTGAGTCATGACAGTTAACTCAGTAAAGAAGAAAACTGATAAGAACACGCTCCATATGCCAGCTGCCACTTAACAGTGCAAAAATAGATGCCTAGCACTCTCCAACATTGTCTGATGGCACATATAACATTCATCAATGCATGTTTTTCTTAATGTAAAATGCAATAAACTTTAGACTTAAAATCTAGTTCAACTTGCGTGCTTTAGATCCTTTTAATGGTTTTCTTCCATTTTTAGATTTTGGAAGGCTACATAACAATTGAAGTAAAATTAATGAACTCTTTAAAATTAGGTTTCCAGTAGACCTAATCACATGATTCTGTTAAGCTTTGAACACTTAGAGATTCTTGAAAAATTGTCTTATTCTTGATTAATTCATTAAATTTTGTCTATCCTATTGATTCTTTTTCTTTCTTAATTCTTTCTATCCTATAAATTTTACTCATTTTTCCTTAGAACCATAATTAACATTCTAAATCATTTGTGGAGGATTAAAAATTTTATTTGGCATAATACTAGTGGCATGACAATGTAAGAAACTATTATCATCTCATAACATCTAATTTTGGTAACTTAATCATGAATTTAATGATTGTTATTGAAATATCACATATTGATATCTTCATATAGGAATTCAAATATCCCATTCAAGGATTGAATGACTTTAGCAAGATATAGCAAAACATATATTGATTTGTGGAATCATTCCTAGGTTTTGCGTACTCTTATGGAAATCTCACAGAGAGGAAATTTAGTGTCCATGTGAAAAATGTTGTAATATTCGTTGGACTCGAAACAATGTAGTGTATGATCGTCTAATATTGTATGGATTTGTTAAAGGTTATAATAGATGGATGAATCATGAAGCATGAGATATAAAGTTTAATGTTTAATATGATATGGAATGCTCGCGTGATGATATTGATTGATTGTTGAAAGATCAATTTAGAGATGTTGCACAGGCAGAATGATCATATAATGGTCCAAATGAAGATGCCATGAAATACTATAACTTAGTTGAAGAGGAAGCCAAGAAATATATCCTAGTTGTACATGATTCTTTAAATTATAATTCAAACATTGTTTATATTTGTTTAAGTGTCTATACAGATGGATCAATTAATCATTCACTTCTCTTTTAGGGTTATTAAAAGAGGCGATGCCCGAGTTGAACATTCCTCCCTCTAACAATAAAACCAAGTCTACGGTTAAGAGTCTCGACCTTGATTATGAGAAAATTAATGAATATCCAAATGATTGCATATTGTTTAGTAATGTTCATAAGGATGATGAATTTTATCATACTTGCGGAGCTTCACGATATATTAAAAATCCTGAAGTTGATGGTGAGGTTGAGTCATCTAAAAAATCACATCGAGTTCAGCAACGACTTTGAGACAGTTTCTATAAATTTTTGTACTCAAAAGGTTATTTATGTGTTCAAAGATAGTATATTCTTTAAGGTGGCATGACGAGGAGCGTTCAAAAGATGGAAAGTTAAGGCATCCCGCTTATGGTCAAGCATTGATTGATTTTGATAGGTTGCATCCAGATTTAACACTGTAATTCTCGCAATGTGAGAATTGGATTAGCAAGTGATAGGTTCAATCCAATTCAAACTATGTGTATATCTCATAGCACATGGCCAGTTATGTTGATGACGTATAATTTTCCGCCTTGGCTGTGCATGAAATCTTAATATTTAATACATTCATTACTTATACCTGGGCCATGATCACTTGGAAATGACATTGATGTTTACTTACATCCATTGATAGATGAGTTTTAATTGCGAGAAGCTCTTATGTGCACAATCAGTGACTTTCCTTCATATACTATGTTTTCTTGATAGAGTACAAAAGGAAAGTTTGCTTGCCCTTGTAGTAACTATAACACTAATTATAACTATCTTAGGCATAGTCGTAAAATGTGTTATATGGATCTTCGTGTTTTTCTACCCATGTATCATCCATGGAGATCTAACAAAAGATCGTTCAATGGAAAAACTGAATTCAGGCCTCCTCCACCTTTATTAAAGGGAACTGATGTGCTTCATAACTTACAAGATTTTTAAAATGTGTCTAGAAAGAAGAGAAAGAGATCAAATGACGGCGTATGGAAAAAATTTCAATTTTTTTGAATTACCTTACTGTTAGCACTTGTTACGCCATAACTTTGATGTAATGCACATAGAGAAGAACATAGTTGATAGAATTCTTTGAGCTCTTTTGGATATTCCTTGCAAAACAAAGGATCAATCAAAAGCCCGGTATGATTTGAAAAGAGATGGGAATTAGAAAGAATCTTCATCCAAAAGATATTGGAGATGATAAGAGAACAAAGTTTGCAAAAGTTTGCTTCTCAATCACAATGGAGAGAAATCAGTTTTTTGTGGAGTTTTAAAGACAGCCTAGCTACCTGATAACAGTGCGTCCAATATATCTAGGTGTGTGCAGCTGGATGAAAATAAATTGTCTGGTTATAGGACCCATGATGCTCATTTCATGTTACATTTTCTTGCTTCCAATACCCATTAAAAGCATTCTTCTAGATCATGTGGCTATTTCTTTGATTCATTTATGATCCTTCTTTCAGCGTTTGTTTCAAAAAATTATCACATTGGAGGAATTAGATTGCTTAGAAGTAAAGATAAAGGAAATAATAAATCAGTTGGAAAGAATTTTTCCTCTGTCATTTTTTGATATAATGATTCATCTTCCGATTCATTTTGCGAATGAAGTGAGATTAGGTGGTCCAGTTCAGAACCGATGGATGTATTCCACTGAAAGAGAAATGGGGTAGATTTAAATCATATATCCGCAACCGACTTTATCCAGAAGGTTGCATAGTAGAGACACGTGTGGGAACTAGATGAATTTATTTTCAAGATATTCGAATAGGGCTGTACAAACAAGATTTAATAGAAGAACCCGAAATATTGATGAACGTGACCCAACTGATGCAGAAATAGTAAGTTTGTTTCCTATAAAGGGATGCCCTATAGGAGCAAAGAAAACTGATCCATTTGTTTTTAATAACAAATCACTAAGTAAGGCACATGCATACTTATTGGGAAATTGCGATGAGATTAAAGAATACATTAGGTACTTTACATTAATATAGTATTTTAACTTGTATAATTAAGTTTTAACATATTTAATTTATTTATTATTTTAGCAAAAAACATATGTTGTGTAGAGAGCATAGGCAAGAGGTTAATAATCTTCCGCGAAGATATAAATGTAGCAAGGCCAAGGATCATTGTCAAAACTTCTCTCAATGGTTTGAAACCCGTGCTTTGCAAGAGGATGTCCCTGATTTGATAAAACAATTGTCTAGAGGACCAAATGTTGCTGCTAAAAGATACTCTGGGTATCTCATCAATGGATATAGATTCCATATTAGGCAGAGTGATGCAAGACGCAAAACACAAAATAGTAGTGTCACACTTGTTGCCTCAACTACGAGCTTTGCAAGCTCAAAGTATAAGAATTCGATTGCTGCAGATTTGACTTATAATAGTAGAATAGTTGATATAGTAGAGTTATACTTTTATAGACATTTTAAGGTTGTTCTCCTTAAGTTTGATTGGTATGAGGTTGAGAAAGATATGTATGGCCTAACTTATATCTATTTTAACAAGAGATGCTCTCTGGAAGAGCCTTTTGTGCTTGCATCTTAAGTACATCAATGCTTCTATGTGCAAGATCCCTATGATCAAGATAGACATTATGTTATGAAGACTGTTCCAAGAGACTTGTTTAACATGACTGGTGAAATTGAATTTGATCTCCCACAAAATTATGAAAATGAGTTGTCTGAACACTTGATAGGGCCATCCATACAAGAAGATGATGGTGAAGTTCTCTTAGTAAGGACTGATATACCAGAAACTGTTGTTGATGTGCCTTCAGAGGAATTTGATACTCAAATTCTTGAGGTTGAGTATTAAAAGGATTTTGAAGATGAGTCTGAAGAAGAGTTTGAAGATGAGTCTGACGAAGAGTGTGAAGACGAGTCTGAAAATGAGTATGAAGATGATTATGAAGATCAGTCAGAGGAATCTGAAGACGAGTTTGAAAATGACAGTACACCATGAGTATTCTTATTTTTATGATGACCATACAGTGATAACTCACTTTTTTGTTATTTAACTTGTTTGGTACAAACACCTTAAGATGTCTATTTATTCTGTTGGCTTTGTTTATGTGTTTGATTGTTGTTTTGTCGATAACTTATGTTGACTTCTATAATTTATGTAATTATCGTTTTGTTGATGAAGCTGTAATTCTAGCTAACTCTTACTTTATTTGAATGTATGTTGGCACAACTTGTATAACTAAGATTTGTAATATCTGGATTATGCATGTTACATTTATCAAATTACATTCTGATTGAAAAATGTGAATTGTTGTAGTCATCTAAATTCTGATTACTCCTCCGTATGTACTACTCCTATAACTTTCTGGAAGCTAAAGATTGGTACACTACTCCATCTAATTATCAAAGTGAAATCAGTCCTCTTCTCTTTTCTGTTTTGCTTTTTCTATTTAACAATAACATGATTACTGTTTTGTAGTTTAACATACTGTGGGGAAACAAAATAAAGATATTAAAAGAAAGCGGAGATAATGAGTCAATCAGCAGCACTAAAGAAAAAGGGTTAGAATCCGAACAAAGCTCAAAGCCCATTGAAGAATCTGAACTTTGATATTCAATACCGATAAGTAGGTAATTGGATAACCAATTCAATATTAAGAGAGAACAACTTGCTAACGAACGCAATGATAAATCTAAGAAAGAGCATGTACCAATAGCGCATAAAAGAAAGAATTGTGAGGATTTCATTGTACAACAAAAAAAAGAGTAAGTTGCTTGACATTAAATCAGCAATTCAATCGTCTTCTAGAGAAGAGCTTGGTACCTCACATATAGTTTTTGAGAAAGGAGAAACTAAGAAGAGATTATTTCAATCTGGAGAGTCCATTCAAGATAAAAGAATTAAACTTCTTATGCAAAACTTTAGGTTCCAAATGTCATTCAAGCAAGGTGTTACTGATTCAGTGTATGTGACTGGGGAAACATTTGGTAATTCAGAGGTACAACATGGTATTCAAGCTCAATTAAACTTCAAACAGGTGAAGAGGAAGTCTATCATACTATCCACAAGTCTTGATCAATTTCTAGAAGAACAACGTCTACAGAAAGAACATGATATTAATGATCTACCAAACTGCAAGCATGTAAAAAGAAAGTCGGTCATACTAGCTACTAGTCTTGAACAGTTTCCAACAAAACAATCGATACATATAAGCGATGAAACAGAAATGGATAACCACACAGTAGCTGATGATCTTGTGGATCAAGAAGAAATAAAACAAGGATGAGTGTGCTATAGACGAGGATATTGGCATTGATTGTAGTAAGGCAGGTATGTCCGAGTAAAAACAACATGTAAAGATATTCACGCAAGAAATTTGGAAGAAAGAAAGGAGGTGATAAAGGGCAAGCAGTGGGACCAACTGGTAAGATAGTGTCGGAATTCACCAACTTAATGGGAACAATTTCAAGGAATCCTAGGTTCATCAACTTGATGCACACTAGTTGGAATGTGGTGCCAAAAAATACTGAAAAGCGCATGTGGAAATATATCAATGTAAGAACAATGAATTTTTAAATTTCATATCTATTGTTTCTTTTTACAGACTGAAGCTAACTATATTTTATTTTACATAGTCCAAATTCATAATTTCAATAGAAGGAAAAGCGTGGGTGGTGACTGGTTTTCGTGATGCTTGGATGTGATACAAGCAAAAAATTAAAGCGAGATTTTTTGATAAAAATAGAACAGTTGAGGAAATGCTAACAAAACGTGGTAGTGACATTGCAGAAGATGAATTCCGCCAATTGATCGAGTATTAGAAAGACCCAACTGTTCAAGTAAGGCTAAAATAGTACATTTTAACTCTTCAACTTATTTTGGATTATATCGATTCTATTTTTTTTATTAATTCAAAAATCTCTTTTTATAAAATTATAGCCATGTGTGAGATGAATTCTTAAAACAGGAAAAAGCAAAAATGGAGGCATCGAATTGGACCTATTAGTTTTGCAAGAGTACGCGTGGCTTTGGTAATACTTAGCATATTCGGCCATATACTTTTAATCCATTTGTACGCCGTCAATAGATTGATACATTTTCAAATATCTTTTTTTATTATTTGTAGCGTGCAACCATAGAAAAAAATGAGGAACCATCAAAGTCTGAAATGTTTATAGCAACTCGTATAAAGATGGGAAAGGAACTTCAGGCCGATACTCAAATTGCAATAGTAAGTTTTTTAAAGTGTATTAATGATGAATTTAATTTAGGTTGTAAAATTTTACATTTTTTGGAGGGCGATAATTTATTTTAATGCTCTTAAAGTGTTGTCAATTGAAGTGATCTTAATGAACCATTAACTCATTTAAGCTAGATAAAAATTAGAAGTACTTGCATATAATATGGCTATCAAGTTTATTCAATAGGCTGAACTTCAGAATCGCCGAAATTCCGGGGAAACTGCTGCTGATGCTTTTACGACAATGCTTGGTAAGGAGCAGCCTGGTCTACTTAGGTTCTATGGTAGATCAGTGACAGCAAGTTCTTTGAAGAAAGATGAGGAAGATAGCAAGCTAAAACAAAAACATGCCAATGCAATAACTTCTCTAAAAGAAGAAATGAATAAAATGAGAGAAGAAATAAGAGAAAAAATGCGACATTGTTTTAGTCAATTGCTTCAAAACAAACCTTGATTGAATGTTCGAGGTATGCAAGGGTGTTTTGTATCTAACATTGCTTCATCTATTGATGCGGGTAGTGCACAAGCTGTAAAAGGCAAAAATCCTCTACAATCTTCCGGGTCAACAAATAATTCGATTCTTCAAAGGTATTTAGTACTTTTTAAAATTTTTCCTCGCTGTTTCTAAGAAAGTCTTCTTTTTTAGTAATTGGCTTATTGATTAACTTCATGTTGGAATCTGTCAACGTAGCTTGAAATATGTTCTAGTCTGACACGAATCCTCCAATTATGTGAAATCCACGTCGAAGTAGAAAAGAGGTCTTTCCAAAAATCCAGGCTGCAGAGGTATGTGATTAGTTGACTGATATCAAGTTATATCCCAGTGAATTAGGTTCCTCTCTAGATACATGAAATAAGTGCATTAACTTCCATATATAAAGATCTCAATTAATATTTGGTTACTTTTTGCCTCGCTCTGATGAGTATGAAGTAACTCTAAACTTTTTACATATTCTCAACATGGTTTTGAATATAATTGAATGGTGTCGAAACACTCTAAATACGACTGAGTTTTCTCTCTTTAGTTATTGTTAGTGGCTTTGGTTTGAATTGATCTCAGGTTTTGCTTCTCTTGTTTCACTGTTCATCTTGCTTGTTTGGTGTGGTTTAAGTCTAGTTTTGCTATGTGAGATTTAGTTTCCTTGTTTGATCGTGTGGAACATATTAACTACACAAGGAAAATAATCTAATTTCTTTAATTTTTGCTGCTGCTGTAATCTACAATCTGGACTTTTCTCTCTTTAGTTCTTGTTAATGTATTTGCTTTAAATTGAGCTAAGGTTTTACTTCTCTTGTTTCACTATTTTTTAGGCATTAGTATAGAACATTACAACATGCTATAGGTGTGTAGTGGCCTACAAACTAAGGATGTTCTACCTTTGGAATTAAAACAATCATAGTTGCGTTTATCTAATTAAGGAGTTGCCGATTCGCCAAGAATTCAAGTATAGCAGTAGTTACCTCCTCACCTACAATTTTCCGTGATGATTTGATCAACGAAATGATATACCATAGAATCTGCAATCTATAAATACCTTAGAATAACCTAACAAAAAGAAATTCTTTAGAATAACCTCACCTTAGAATGGTATGTCTAAGCCTCTGCAAATAAAGTTCTGCAAGGTATGGAATCTGCAATCTGCAGATTTGACATTTTCTGGAACTGCTGCTGCAATTTGTAGATTTCTCTTTGTTAATGTTTTCTGTAGATGTTGGTGCAATCAGTTGATTAGTTGATTTCATGCTCAGTATAAGTTCTTGGGCTTTTCCCATTATAAACACAACTTAAAGAATCTTTCGGACAGAACTATCTATTTTCTGTACAGATGCATTGCACTTCTCTTGATATTCACATACCAAATCACTATTACTTTTGTGCTTCTATATATAAATATACATTCACATACCAAATCACTATGCCTTTTGTGCTTCTATATATAAATATTTCTTTCAGTTTAGTATTTATTTTCTTTCTTATTATATAGAGTATCCATGTTATTACCCATAATATTTGACATCCTAGTAGAAGGCATGCTTCCATAACTACAAACAAATAGACAAATAATTATTAGGAGAATTTGATTGTTTGTGTCTCCTCATTCCTTTTTTTTAGTGTCGTGTTAGTTTGCGTGCATCATGGTTATTGTATAACATAAAATATTTTATATTTTTTCTTATGAAATTTGAACCCTAATGCAATTATTCATTGTTGTTGAACTCATTTGGAATTCTAAACACCTAAGGGAAGATCATCTACTTTCAACTTCAAAAGACAAGTAGACATCTACTTTGATCATCAAAAGATGCAATCTAATTTTCTGTGACTGCTAGACTTCTTCCCACTCTATATTTTTGCAATCTGAACTTCTTACCTCTTCTATATGACGATCGATATCTTATTTGTGTACATAAATGGAGGTGACAAAATTTGAATTGGATAATGAAGAGTTTTTGAACTATTGTAAAAGTTTGAATACATATTTGAACTCTTGTGTACACATTTAGAATATTGATGTATAAGTATGGGTATGTACACAACACATACTATCTTTTGAAGTACTTTATGGGAAATCTGTAAATTTGAATTACTTATTAGCGCTAGAGATTATTTATTGCAATATAATATTGGAGTCTTTTAATAAGAAATTGTTGCATAGGATTGCAAATTGTGAATGCACGTGGGCAAGGACAACACTTCAAAGTGTTGTTACACATTAATTAGAAAAGGCAACACCTGATAAATATGGGCAATATGGTAGCAAAGGCCACGCTTCATAGTGTAGCTGATAAGGCAACATTTTGAACATAGCAGCAAAAGTGTGGCTTTTTTCCTTTAGACTACGCTTGAAAGTGTAGCTGATAAGGAAACACTTTTAAGCATAGCTACATAGCGTGGCCTTTTTGAATTTGAGGCCACTCTTAAAAGTGTATCTCATATGGCAACACTTTTAAGCGTAGGTTCAAAGCGTGGCATTTTTTTCTTTTTGGCTACACTTTTAGGAGTAGCGTTGCCTAAACTCTAAGGTTTCGTGTCTTTTGGCCACACCTGGAAAAGTGTTGCTTAAAGTCAAAAAGTGCGGCCACACTTTTTTATAGTATAGGACACACTTCTCCAGGGTGGTTGGAGACATAAAATGTTGTAGTGAGTGTGGACTTGATTAACGTGCGAGGTATGCCTATGGTTAGTAGTCCTAAGTATCGCTTTCTTGTGCCTTGATTGGGGTGTATAGGCGGTCCCTTCTTGTCTTAATTTAGGGATTCTTAGGATAACTTGGTTAGGAAACCTCAAAGTAAAAGAGTTCACATTGCTTGGGATAAATTATTCACTGTAACATGCCACTGTTTCACGGTAATGATTTTGGAGTTCACTGTAAAGTGACTTTTTGTGCTAAAATTATAGAACACTTTTATTATGTGCTACAAAATGATTATTATACTATTTAAACTTTAAATTCATTAAGGTTTTACATATTTAGAGTGAAACCTTATTTTACAAAAATGTTCCTTTTTAAATGTTTATGGATATGCCATTCTTAGTTCATTGTTTAGTACTAACCCCATACTTTTGTATACTTAATAAGTATAGGATAGGGGCAAGTTGAAGACTAGAAGACAAGCTTGGTAAAGACTGACTCTATATTATGTATGTCCTCATATATTTGAGGGCCTAGTGCTATTATTTAGATTCTACCATTAAGACTTTATAAGTATTTCATTTAATGTAAAGGGTCGTGTCCATAGGATATTAATGTTGTGTCTTTAAGTTGGCTTGTGAAGACGAGATCATTCCTTAGATTTTGTGAAAGATGTTTCTTTTTATTATTTTATTCATGAAAAGTATTAGTTTTCACTACTTTTAATGCCTTTTTTAATGAATTATAGCTAAGATAAGACCTCCAGAAGGTCAAATACGCAATTGTTCCGACCTAAGGCTTCTCCCTTCTTCTGAGGGGTAGTTTTAGGTAGATACAAATTTGGTACCAGAGCATAAGTTTATGGTAATTAGTTTAGGGTCTAAAGTTTCACAAGCCACGTCTAATAGAGTGTTGTTCATTGGTCTTAGTTGCGACACGTCCATTGATGAGAAGCTATAGGACGATAGAGTTTCACTTTTTTCATTGCTCTTGTATCGTGCCATAGAACTTAAGTCCATAAGATCTCTCTCTTCTTCTCCTTTGTCCTGTCGTTTTTCTAGGTGTGATTTCTTGGGAAGGGAGATGTTCTTAAGTTTGAGAGAGAGAAAAGTGAATTCTGATTCTTATGATGGTTTTGTGGCAAGAAGAGTAGTTGTGAGGTTAGTTTTGAGAATTCTGATGTGATGCCTGCCATTTATGGCTATGTTTGACTTATGAGTTAGATGTGTTATGATGTGAAATCTTATGAATGGTTTAGTTCTAAGAATGATAAGGTCTAAAATTGTTTGATGAAGTCCTTTTTGTGGAAAATAATATATCTTATAGTTGTGTGCAGTGATAGTAGAAGAACTAAGGTGTAAGTTAGAGTGGTGTTGAAAGAATGTGGTAATGTTGTGAGAAAGAAGGAGTTTATTTTCCATGAGTTGAGATATGAGATGTCAAGGGTTGAATAAGGTTATGTTTAAGAGAGTTTATCTAAGCTTGAATCCTAAGAGGAAAGTGTTATGCTTGACTAGTAGGGTTGATGTTTAGTCTTGATGTGCATGAGTTGAGGGTACTGTGAGTTCCTACCTTGTGAGAGGCATAATGGTACTTTGAAGTATGAGGCCTTGAAGATGTCTTTACCCTAAGTGGGGGAGAATGAGTTGAGTAAAAAGGTAGTTGGTATCCTCATCTTTTATTCTATCCTTATTCAAGCTTGAGAAAAAAATCCTTGGTAATTTTGAAATTTTTAAGAGTCTTTCATATTAGTTTTTGTTGCAATTCTATTTATGTTAGGAGTTCCTTTTTTGGTATATGGTATTGTATGCTCTTGATAATATCATAAATACATTGGGAGAATCGGTAGTCAACCTATATTTCTCATGTTAAGGTGCAGGTAATGGTATTGCTTAACTGCTTCAAAGTTATGTTATCATGTTATTATGTGAGTTAGTGTAACGTTGTATCTCATTTTGTCATTCCTTCATGATAAAATTTCTTGAAAGATGGATTAATAGATTTTTAGCATGTTTCACTGTCAAATTTTAGGATTCACTGTAAGAAGTTCAAAAATTAGAGAAATTGCATTTTTTCATTAACAATGGTTTCAATGTGTTTAAGAATGATGTTTATGAGAATTTTTAAATTTTGGAGAAGGTAGTTCCTCCATAAATGAAGAATGAGAATGTATTTTGAAGTGTGGAAATTATTTTCCAAGAGTTGCTTGTGTTGCCTAGAAAAATGCTTGTCAATGTGTAGATGGTGTTCCTTATAAGTTGGTGAATTGATTATTAATGTTTGATCCTTGATTTAGTTTTCTATATTCTCCTAGTAAGTATTAAATGTTCTTAAAAGAGTTAAAGTCATTCGAGGATGAATGTTGTTCCAAGTGGTGGAGAATGTAAAACCCAAAAATGAAATTCGGTGAACTAGAGCTTCCTCAATGTTTCATTATTCAGTTTTGAATCAAAATGAGTTATAATAATTTTATTAGGCAGTGTGTGAAGTTTGGTGACGTTTGGAGGTTAAACGCCAAAGAATGTCCATGACGTTCAGAAGATATTCCTTAGATTGTTCTTGTGTGTCTTCATGTGTTTTATTGAGTTTTACGTGTTCGTTTTAATCTAAATTGATGTGGGATGTTCCTAAGACCTAGATTATTTAGTATAGGGGCTTAAATTCCGGGTACAGCCCTACCTAGGACCCATGAGGTGCCCTAGAAGAGGACCCCATTCATTTGGCAAGAGGCTTCCATGCAGAGACCAACGATGGCCACAAGGGACGGACCGTTAGTCAACCAACATCCCGTTGAACATGGACATCGATTGACCCTACAATGCTAGGCAGGCCTGCACAAGTTGAAGACTCATCCCCAATTGACGGACCCCATCAAAGGGGCGTCGATGGGGCAACGCCCGTCTGTGAGTGGGTGTGGTTTGGCCTGCCAAAAGCTGTCAAAAATCTGTTTTGAATTGTGGTGTTTGGTAAATTCATCCCAAGCTTCAACTGTCTTGCATTCAAGGATCCCCTTTTAAGGAATTTCAAAAGAGATTTTCAGACCCTAACTTTTTCTATCTTAGACTGTAAGTATGGGTCTTGCATGAAAATGTTACAAATGATTCAAATATGATATTTCTAATGTTAGTTGGTGATTTTAATGATAAAAGTTCAATAAAACCATTCTATTTCTTTTTATCAATTTTGACTTAAGAAATGGGTCTAATGAGCATGATTTGGTAATATTAGATTTAGAGTTTCTTTATGCGTATTGTGTGACTTAGATACTTCCCTAAGGGATATTTTATGAATTATTATTGAGGAATTGCTTTTAGGTGGTGAAAGCTTTGATTAATGGTACGTTAGTTACATTGCTTAAAACTTACTATGATATGCTCTTTAGTGGTATGGTCCACCTTTGGTGGCGGTGTTTAGTTGAAATATATAAATGTTACTCTACTTGTATATTATGAATGAGGCTATGAAGGCATAGTATTTGAAGTATGCTGAAAATGATCTTGTTCTTGTTGAGGTGCTTTTATGAAGCTTCTTATATAAAAAAAGATGATAATTAGTTTGTTCTTGTTGATATCGTTTATGAAGCTTGAATTGTATTTCTTTCTTAGATTCTGACTAAATGAAGTATATGTATGTATTGAGAATGCTAGTATGTTAGAAATTATGAATGAATGAATCAAGTTAAAGAATTTGAATGAAAAGGGGAGTTTTGGGGGGAACACTCATTGTGAGTTGAGATGAATTGTTTGGTAGCAACCTCACTACCTCCCAAGAGCATTCTAATGTAGGTTGGAGGATTGATACCCATTGTGAGTTTATATGGGTATCTAGAAGTTAACCTTGACCTCTAGTAATGAATATTTAAGACTCTGTGGGGGAGTTGTGCTTAGCACCGAGTGGATATTAAGAAGGGAGGGTGCACATTGTGAGTAGAGATGTTGTAACCAATGTACCTCTTGAGATGAGTACTCCTTCTTTGTAGAGAGTGAGTTACATAGTAGAAATATCCTTATCCCTTAACTATGCGCCCGCATAGGTGTATCTATTGGACAAAACAATGTAAAAGCTAAGAGAAAGACCCTCACCTGGGCAAGTGGAGAACCCTCATCCAATATGGGTAGTATCAGGATTCCATGTCTAGCTCTCATGGTCTATGTCAGTTATAGTTCTTCCCCCACAAAAGAATGAAAGAACTAAGTCTGCTAAAAGAACGTACTAATTAGGGTAGGTGGTGATATGGGAAGCTATCTATCCATTGCACTAAGTAGACCTTCCGAAAGAGGAGTATTGGTGTTTCTGTACGAAGTGTATGAAGGAAATCTCCTAAAACAATGTACTATTTAGGGTAGGTGATGGTATGGCACGCTATCTATCCATTGCACTAAGTAGACCTTCCGAAAGAGGAGCCTTCTTGTGTACTATATAAATAAATAAATGACTTATCATGTGTCTTAAATTAATTTAGATGACTTAAAGTCTAATGTTAAAGAAGCAAGTTACAGTTAAGTTGTTATGTAATAAAGTTTTGAATGACTAATGAAGAGTGCTTAATCCAAGGGAATCCCCAAGAAGCACTAAGTGGGCATAGTAGTATGGATGCTACTCTCACATTGCACTTAGTGTAACTTAAAATTCCTATTGGAGAAGGGTACTTAAATGAAATATTTATTAATGAATGTCTTTCACATGTGTAACCAAGAGTGTGAACTTGATTCCTGTGCGAGGTAAGCCTATGGTTGGTAGTCTTAAGGATTGCTTTGGTGTGCCTTGAAGGGGGTGTATGAGAGGTTCCTTCTTGTCTTAACATAGGGAGTCTTAGGATAATTATGTTAGAAAACCCTTAAGGAAAAGAATTCACATTGCTTGGGATGAATTGTTCACTGTAACATGCCACTCTTTCTCTTTGTTTCACTATAATGATATTGGAGTTCACTGTAAATTGATTTTGTGCTAATATTATGGAACTCTTTTATTGTGTGATAAATTATGATTCCTATACTATTTAAACTATAAATTCATGAAGTTTTAAATTATTTGGCATAAAAGCCTATTCTACTAAAATGTCCCTTTTTACATTTTTGGATATGCCTTACTTAGTACATTGTCTTGTACTAACCCATACTTTTCTATACTTAATAAGTAAAGGTTGGAGCAAAGTTGAAGACTAGAAGACAAGCTTCGGAAATACTCTATCAAAGATTATGTATGTCCTCATCCATTCGGGGACATAGTGCAATTTCTTAGATTCTAGAATTAAGATTTTTTATGTATTTCATTTAATGTAAATGGCTGTGTCCCTAGTATATTTATATTGTGTATTTAAGTTGGCTTGTGAAAACGAGATCATATCTTGGCTTTTATGAAATATATTTCTCTTTATTATTTTATTTATGAAAAGTTTTAATTCCGCACTATTTTTTATATCTTATGTAATGAATAATATATAATGGTTGTACAAGACCTTCGAAAGGTCAAGTACGTATTTGTTCTGACCTTAGGGTGTCTCCCTTCTTCTATGGTGTACTTTTGGGTCGTTACCAAAGGTTGGCTTCACTTATCGTATTTACCATACACACATCGGTCTGCCGACGTCAAACGTAATCTGGGTGCATCGCTCGTGGCCTGCATAAATGTTTTGGAGACATTAGACGTTGCATGACCGTAATGTTGATATAAAGGAACTTAAGGTTACTATATTTACTTGGGAATTGTTTGTCGTTAATTTCATATTTATATCATAATTATATTATTTTTATAAATTAATTACACATTTTTATGGAATTTTCTGGGAGATAAATAATTATTCAAAAAACTAGTTAAACTGTTCACTTTAAAGTTACTATAATTATGTATGAGTTTTTTCCATAAATTTATCTTTATCATACTTTTCCTATTTTTTATTAGTTAATTACTCATTTTTAGGATCTGAAGAAAAAAATTCAAAAAAAATTGGTGAACTTATTGAATTTAAAGTAACTAAATTTATTTGTGAATTTTTGGCGTTAATTTCTTATTTTTATCATATTTTTTACAAATTTATTACTCATTTTCAAGATTTGCTAAAAAAAAAAAATTACAAAAAAAAATGTTGAAATTGTTGAATTTAAGGTTACTCTATTTGTTTCTGAATTTTTGGCGTTAATTTTATACTCATACAATATTCATTCAATTTTTATTAATTAATTACTCATATTCATGATTTGCCCAAAAATATATGTTGAAAACTATATTTATATATATATAAAGTTATTTATGATAAAATAAAGTGCATGTTTGTACCTTAGAATGTACATATTTGGGTTGTATTTATTATGATTCATTGGAAAAAGATGCCTACTCATCTAAGTTAGAATCGGCACAACAAAATCAAGAGCTCCATGTGGGCCACACATATGACGTAGCATTTGGGCTTCAGACATGCGTATCACCAAACGAGATACGACATCGGTCATGACCCACACCCATCAAACATGCACATATGGAAAATGAGATCCACTAACATCATGTGACATCCTCGATGGCTTGCACACATAAAATGTGATGTGTGTGGGTCGACGAAGCGAAATCAATCGTGGCTTGCGCGCATCGATTAATGGAAGACGACATTGGTCATGGCCTGCACACAATGACTTAATATGTGTGCATATGGCAAACAACGTTTGCAGACATCAGGCGATTTTGTCTAAGTCCTACACGCATCAAACAGGGCGTGTGCATCGGCTGGGCGAAATTGGTCATGGCCTGCCATGCATCGGATGTAGCATGTGTGCTTCAGGCAAATGATATATTCCAGTGTTAGGCGACATCGGCAAAGGCCTGCACGCATTAAATGTGGTGTGTGCGTAACGACAGGCGACATCTGTTAGGTTTGCACGCATCAAACATTGCATGTTTGCATCAATGCGCACGTCAGCCAACGATGGCTGACATCAGTCATGTCCTGCACACATACGAAGTGCGCATAGGGAAAATAACATCTACCAATGTGAGGGACATCGTACAAGGGCTTTAAGCATCAAAAGAGTTTTGTGAGCATTAACTGGGCGAAAAAGTTTGTTGCATGTGGATATCGGCCAATGGAAAATAACATCGGTCATTGCATACACATATCAGTGTAACATGTGCGTAGATGGAAAACAACGTCATCAGACGTAAGGTGAAATTGGAATAGTCCTACAGGAATCAAACATGGTGTGTGCGCAATGGAAGGAAACATCGAACATGGCCTGAATTTATCATATGTATAATGTACTATTCAGGTTAGCGACATGAGTCATGGCATGCATGCGTCGATAACGCCAGCCGTAAGCAGTCATGTCCAGCTAGCGTCGAACGTGCACATATGGCTAACGACGTCAACCTGCATTTGGTGAAATCGTCCAAGGCATTCACACATCAAACATTGTGTGTGCCCATCGAATTTGCGACATTAGTCATCACCCGCGCACATCGGCAAACACTAGAAGACATCGGTCATGGCATGCACGCATCAGGTGTAATATGTGTGTATATGGAAAACGACTCCTACCAATGTCTGGAAACATCTGCCAAGGCGTCGACTAATGTCATATGACATCGGCCAAGTCGTGCAAGCATCAGTTATGGAGTGTATACATTCGCTGGGCGACATCATACATCGCATGCGCGCATCGGCCAAGAGAAGAAGACCGTGATCATGCATGTACGCATCGGATGTAGCTTGTACATCTATGGAAAATGATTCCTGCCAATGCCAGGCGACATCTTCCCATGCATCTATTCATCAAACATGGTGTGCGCAATTCAGCTAGACGTCATCGGTCAAGGCCTCTAATCATCGGACGTAGCATCTGCGCAAGTGGCAAACGATGTCTTCCAATGGCATCAGCATCAGCCAAGTCCTACAAGCTTCACGCGTGACATATGTGCATTAGTAGGGTGACATCATTGATGGCCTACACAGATCTGCCAACATCATATGACATAGTCAAAGGCCTACAAGCATTAGATGTGGCATGTGCGGATCGACTGGGCGACATCAGATTTAGACCGCTTGCAACGGCCAATGTCAGGCGAATTCGTCCAAGGCATCCACGCATTAAAATTTGTGTGTGCGCATCGATTGGGCGACATCAATAGTGTCCTGCGCATTGGACAAAGGCAGACGACATAGGTCATGGCCTGCACACATCAGATGTTGCATGTGCTTGTATTGCAAAACGATGTGTGCCAATGTCATGGGGCATCGCCCAAGGCATGCACACATCAAATGTAGTGTGTGTGCATCCGCTAGGCAATATCGGTCATGGACTGAACACATTAGACATAGCTTGTGCGCATCTGGCGAACGACGTCTTCCAATGGCATCAGCAATAACCAAGATTTGCTAGCGTCACCCATGGCGTGTGCGCATTAGTAAGGCGACATCTGTCATGGCATGCGTGCATCGGCCAACGTTAGATGACACCGGTCAGTCTTGCATGCATTAATATTAGCAAAATCATCACCTGAAAGATCTGAGCTACCATCTATACCTAGACCCCTAATATCTTTAATATCGTCGATCAAATCGGATGGATTTTGACCTTCTATAACCACATCATTTCTAAGATAATATATCAATTCAACGCCGTTGTTAGATAGTTCTATGTATAGACTATCTAATATATCTATTTTAGCATTCTTAAGAATATATAACATAGGGAGCATAAATAAACAGATCTTGCATAAATGTATTCTAAAGGGTTTTAAGACAAAGAAGTTAATATATCTACTAAAGAATAAATAGAAAAGGTAAATATAGGTAAATATACCTGTATAGTGGTTTATAATAATGAAATAGTAATAGACAATTTCTAGAATATTATAGAAAGCGCAAACCCAAATCAGAAAGATAGAATTCAAAACTGGGAGAATCCAGAAAAAAGTTGAGTTAATAAGACTTTTATAAGATTAAGCATAGGAATAGATAGATTTTTTTGAGCGTAAGTGGACTAGGATAGACTGTGTTGTAACCCTCAACACTTTAATAGGACGATACCAAACAAGACTTTTAGGAAAGGTAGGCTCAAGAGAAGAGGCCGGGGAGGATCGATACATTTCATTGTCCATCCCATGGAAAACTCATCCCCTTTCTTATTCTTAGCATAGAGTTCGACCCACAAGTAAAGAGTCTTTACCAATGCATACCTGATTCCTACCCGAGAGGGGTAATTAATAATAAGCGTGGGGTGCTCCTTATATAAGTCATTTTTCTAAAAATGTTTAAAAGAAGTATTCCGTACAATAAAAGAAATATCCCAAGAGGTATATACCACAAACCACCCTGAGGAGAACCCTCCTATGTAACCTATCTTCACCATCTGATGATGGATCGTATTTATTATCTTCTATAACCTCATCAGACATTAACTCAGGAAAATAGGATTTATTGACATCTTCTATAACCTCTGGTCGTGTAAACCAATCTAGAAGATTAAAGCCCAGGTAGTTAGAAAGTTCTGTGATTAGAATATTCAAGTAATTACTATCACCATACTTGATAAAGTAGAGAATAAAAGGGCTTATAACGCCTAATATGAGAAATTCTATTAGAACACTTTTTGAGAGGGGAAAAGATATACATCGATATATATTATATAAATGTATATATAAATAGGAGAATATACCTGTAAAGTAGTTTATAACATAAAAATTTACAAAGAGAAATTTGACAAGCTTGCAGAAACCGAAAATCCAAATCATAAAGACAACCTTCATTTGAGGTATAAACGAGGGGGTGGAAACACGACCTAGCGGAGCCTTTGATCATTATTTGTTGGGGTATTATCTTAATTGACTATTTTTGTAGTAATTAATGATTATTCAGCATTTAGTCAAAGTATATAGAACTTTTTTTCATCTCTAAATATCATATATAGGATACTAAGGCCCTGCTTGCCCTGAATTGCCCCTCCGCCATTTGCTCGATCACCCCCAGCTACCGGGTTGGTGCGGGTAAGCGTTGGTTAAAAGAACGTTTTCAGGGGCCCCGTATCCTACGCTAAATTAGGATAAATAGTATCTATGTTTCCATAACTTATAGACTGGTATAACATATTCCGTGTATTAAAAGATATAGAAGATTTGGATGGTGAGGTTCTTTGTAAGCGGTTAGCTAAACTGAGCCTTGAAGATAGTGAAAATGATGGTAGTGGGAGCTCTCAGACCGTCAGTCCGCCTTCTGTGTCTGGTGCTTTACATTTATTTCATCCGTGGTGGGAAGGGATAATCCAGGCTTTGATGAATGGTGTGAGCTTTGAGGATGTTCAACCGATCTCTTACAAGGGTGTACAGAAATCCAATATGGGATTTGGATATCGCTTTCTTCCTGGACAATCGGAATTTGTACTAAAGGAGCTTTAATATTCTACATATCATTTAGAGAAGCTCTCTATATACAGCAATGAGCTCGGATTATCATACATTAGAAGTCAAATATCACCTGAAGTTTTATTACCATCAACCATCCGAAGGGCTGGCCTTCGTGGTTTAGTGAACGATGCTGTTGAAAAGGTTCTCACATATGTTGCAACATGCGAGCCGGCGTATTTAGGACGTTACTTGAAACTTATTATTAAAGGGGTGGGATGTGTTGTTTGGTATAAGGTTTACCATAGCTCTATGCCCGATCCATCTATTTTTGGGGCTATATTCAATTACGAGCTCTATTTTGATCCTGACTACAAGTTTCTCGGTTTCAAGGGTGTCAAATTTCTCAAAACCGATGATGTGGCTCTGCCTATGGGAAAAGCTATTAATGAAAATCCCTTGTGCGAATTAACATTCCGGGTAGTGGTCCTCTTCTTAAGGGTTTAGGATTAGGCATTATGATATCATTACTTTTAGTGGCCGGTATCGTCCCATCCAAAATGGGGTGGGTATATTCATAGTTTAAGTTAGGATTCAGACTTATAGGCATTTAAGTAGCTGTAAAAGGCGAGGCCACACCCCGATCCTTCAAAAAGGCGGGTGAGGTGGGTTGACAGATGTGGGTCAGAGGGATTTGTCTTTTCGTCCTACAACGACAGAATTATTGAAAGAACTATTAGATACCTTTGGAAATTAGGATCTTTTAACGAGACTTTACATGGATTAAGAAATTTACCTATAGCGTTGATTTCTCATTAGATATAGGGTTATTCTACTATGAATCCGAAAAAAAAACCTTGATAAGACATCTTTAGTATTGAGCGTTGGAGCCCCCTTACATCAGAGTGTACTTCAGTTATGGTGCCTTTAAGGAGTGGTTATGATTCCCGGGCTAGTGGTATCGCGAACGAACTATAGCGCTACCTAAATGCAGGTCTCGAAGAAATCGTTGCTCTGAAAGGCTAACCAGGCTTTTTCTTCTTCTTCTTCTTCCTCTTTTTCTTTCTCTTTGACTTCTTCGGGGGATGGATGTATAGAGTAGGGGACAGACGCGGCTCTAGGGTTTGAATACTCTATCTCATAGGATCTGAAGATGTTTGAATAGTATATTTATTAGAGTAATCCGAGTTTTTACTCTTATTATCCGAGTTTTTACTATTACCATCCTTATATTTGTTGATAGTAGCTCTGAAAAGCTTATACTCTTTTTGAAGAGAGTGAAGTTTCCATTCTAATACTCTTATCTCTGTCCTGCGTAGTCTTTCACATGGAAGGATTTTGTATCAACCCATGCATTATTATTATCATAGACCGTTTCCAAGCTTTATTTCTATCGTAATTTTTCCATCTGGGCGCCTATTCATTCTTTTTTGGGGTGTGTAAATCCACGGAGCAATTCAGGCATCTATGTTATTGTATTGACGCAATTGGAAGATCAGGATTTCTCCCTGCCGCTCAAGCGGGATCAGATCGGGCTTTAGTGAGAACAGCTGTAATTGAATCGGGAACGGAAATACTTTACTTCAACTCAATAAATGATGTCTACTTCGTAAGTGCTAAGGCAAAATATATCACCAAAACGAAAGGTGATAGGGGAGCCTAGAAATTTCACTCTACCTGAGTAATAAAGTGGAAACCCTCCTCACGATCGATTAAAAGGAAAGTCTCCTAGAGATATTTGTTCAAATACAATTCGCGGAGAAAGAGTAAATTCAACAAATCTAAGGAAGCAAGTCCTAGGCCTTACTATATATTAATTAAGAAGTTAAAGGAGAGAAGGTTTGATTGGATTTTCCTAATGAACTTACTACATAAGAGCAATTGAGGAAGCAAAGCAGATGAAAATGAACCTGTTCTATGAATTGTTGACAGGTGCACCATCCGTCAATCCAACTACCATATAGATAGAATAGAAAGCAAAAAATATTTTTTTTCTGAATCTTGATTTAGTTGTTCTAATTGTAAGAGTTTAGAGTGTAAGGTGTCTAATTTTCTGGTTCGATTGAATAGGGAATTGGTCGCTGTTCATTCCAGAACGGTCACCCGAAAAACAAATAAACAACGACATCAATGTTGTTGAACTGGGGTAGTCTTGTGGCATACCTCTGCCCTAAGCTAACAACTTTCTTATGATATTAATAGTTGGATGAAAAGAAAGCTCTTTCTATCAACACAGGCGAAGATTTTAAATTTTGACTGCAGTTGAATTGGTTTAGCTTAGAATTGAACACAGTGGTGTCGAATTCTCTTAGATCTAGAAAGTGCCTCTTTTTCCGAAGAGATTCTTGCCAACACAACGCCAAGGACATCCTTTGGGAGAGTGATTAGCAATTGGCACTGCAACTGGAAGTGGTGAGGAACTCAATGCATCTTATACTGGCTCGAAAGCATCATTAAAAGACTGAAAATAGGATACGAGGTTATGCTTGGATGGGACTCCACCCACTGCAAAGTTAACACAAGAAGAAGAACTATGATTCGAACAAGCGGAAAAAATACTTTTCCGAAACCTTATCTAAAAAGCTAAATTTTCCATTCTTCTACTCATATGTGCCTTTATCCAAGTCTTCTTCATCTGCACCTGCAACCACTACTGAGACAACTACTTCTACATTGCTTTGGCAAGCTTTTTACTTATGGGGCGCTTAGGCTTAAAAGGGATCATCAAACAAGTGCGCCCAAAAAAAGTTGGAGGCGGTCTCGTATTCTCAATAGGAGCACGCCTGCTTTTAGCTCGTAGTTTAACTCTTGCTTTTCTTCAGCTGCTTTGATGAGAGAGGACTCAGAGTAGAGACAAGCCCCCTCCTAACAAATAGGCAGGGGAGCGATCCTTAACAATACATTCTAGATTCGGCTTAAAAGACAGAAAAAAACATCTCTTATATTTATACAAATATAGATATCGATTCCCGCTACAGATGACACTTCCAACCAGAACCAGGGACAAATGAACCAATTATTTTCATAGATCTGCAACAATAAAAAAGCCGATTTGAGATCGTTTATCTAGGAAAGGCAACATCTATCGCAAACGTTCAACTCGTGATCTAACTAAGAATAAAATAAGGTTTTTCTCACTACACGAGTAAGAAGTGACTAGCCTCCTATCTACTCAATATCTATCTTAATATCTATAAAGAGAGACGGATTTCACCTGCCACTCCACCGAGCTAACCAGGATGGAGAGTCCGAACAAACGGAGTACTTGGAGTGAGAACTAGAGTAGCTAAAGAACGGCAAGCAGTATAAGGATGCATCATTTTTTGTAGTTTACAGTTGAAACAATAAGGAACTTAGATGGAGAACGAAGAGAATAAAGAAGTGAAGAATCACCAGTCATCTTCTTCGATGCACCCTATATCTGTCTTTCTTTGTTTGACTATACTAATATCTTGTCCCGAATCCTTCAATTTGCTTTTCCCTGAAGGAATTCCTTTTTCATTTGTTCTTCTGTTTAATGTAGTCTTCTTGAGCTGAGCTCTCTTTGAGGGCGGATTACATACACGATTTCTTTCTTTTTTGCTCTAGCAGAAAGTGGGGTGTGCCTTACCTCACCAAAAAAGGGGGTTTACCCAGATCATCTCTTTAGCCCAGGTCTGTTGAGCCTCAATGAACTGCTACTATAGGGTAGCCACTTGAACTCATAGATTTGGTAACTGCACCCTTCGCTCATTGACTATTCATTACCTGAATACTCAATTGAATAACCATAGCTAGTAAGAACAAGAAATTATCACCTTTCATCCCTTATATGATAGTAGTATGCCGGGCCAAAGCTTCCAAGGTCTCATCCCAAGATGAGAGGTTCTTTTTCGCTTTTAGTCTTGATGGGAAAGTAGAATCTTCTTTCTATATTGATAAATAGAAGTAGCCCAATCTGCGCGAAGTCATCTACGAAAGTCTTGCACACATATGACATGTCATGTCGGCATTGGCTAGCTACGTCACTCAAAAACAAGTACCATTTATAAAGGCATGCATTTATGTAACGTGGCATGTGCGCATCATCTAGGTGAAGTTGGTGTCCTCAATTACGCTTCAACAAAATTTTACATGTCATCAACACGGAGACATTGGCCGTGAAATACCCGCATAAGTCATTGCCTATGCACTTGCTCAGTCGACGTCGACCGTGGACTGCCCGCATTGTGAACATTACTTAGTTGTCTTCGTGTGTGTCCTACAAAGATCTTCATGAGAACGTTTGGTGTGTCCTTCCCCCATCGCCCTTGGCATACACTTAAATTATCAGCGACGTTGGACATGGCCTTGTCGCATAAACTTTGGCCTGCACAAAACGTTAAACCTAAATCGAACGTGGCCTGCATGCATCCATTTCTCGACAACGAACCTGGGCTACCGTTATCATTTTTATCATACACACATCGATCTTCCGACATCAAACGGCGTATGGCTGCAACGTTCATGGCTTGCATACATTGGTTTGGGGTTGTCAAATGTTGCGTGACCGCAATGTTGAAATAAAGGAACTTATACTTAATATATTTATTTATTCTTTTTTGTCGTAAATTTCATTTTTTTTTGAAAAAAATTCTTATTTTTTTACTATTTAATTACCCATATTTTTTGGGATTTGTTGGGAGAAAAATAATTATTTCAAAAAAAGAGTTGAAATTGTTGAATTTAAGGTTACTATAATTATATGTGAATTTGGAGTAAATTTAATATTTTTATCATATTTTCCTTTTTTATATATTAATTATTAATTTTCGTGATATGAGGAAAATATAAAAATTATTAAAAAATTGTTGAAATTATTAAAATTAAGGTAACTATATTTATTTGTGAAGTTTTGGCATTAATTTTATATTTATATCTTTTTTGTTGTTTTTATAAATCAATTACTCATTTACGAGATATGCTCCAAAAATAAAAATTACCAAAAATTGTTGAAATTGATGAATTTAAGGTTTCTCTATTTATTTGTGAATTTTTCGTGTTAATTTAATATTTTTATAATATTAGTTTTATTTCTATTAATTAATTACTCATATACTTGATTTGCAAAAAAATTAAAATTTAAAAAACATTGTTGAAAACTATATTTTTATATTAAAATACGGTGTGTGCGCAACGGCAGGAGACATCACTCACGGTTTGCACTCATTAAAGGTTTCATTTGTGCATCGGTTGGGCGACATCAGTCGTGGAATGCGCACATCGGTTAACGACGATCGACAATCAGCAATTGACTGCACATATAAGAAGTGTGCATATGGCCCATATGGCAAACAACATCTACCAATATTAGGGGACATCTCGTCAAAGGGTTTTACGCAACAAACGAGTTGTGTACGCATTCATTGGGCAACAAAGGTTGTGGCTTGCGCATATCGACCAATGGCAAATTATATCAGCCATAGCCTACACCCATAAGCATAATATGTGTGCACATAGAAAACAATGTCTGCAAAGATTGGCCAAGACACACACATGAAACCTAGTGTGTCCGCAACTGCAGGTGACATCGTTCATGGCCTGCACACATCTGATGTTGCATGATCTAATAAGCTTGGCGACATCAGTCGTGGCATGTGCACGTCGATAACGCCATCAATCATCGGTAATGGTTTTTCTGCATCGGGCATGCACATATGGCTACCAACGTCTCCCAACATCAGGTGACATCATCCAAGGCATGCACACATCAAATATGGTTTGTGCGCATCGATAGGCGACACTGTCCTGGCCTACGCGAATCGTGAAACGGTAGAAGAAATCGGTCATGGCCTGCACGCATCGGGCGTAGCATGTGCGTGTATGGAAAACGATGCTTTCCAGTGTAAGGTAATATCTTCCAAGTCATGCATACATCAAACATGGTGTGTGAACATCAGCTAGGCGTCATCGGTCATTGTCTTCAAGCATCGGACATAGCATGTGCGCAACTGGAAAACGGCGTCTTCCAATGGCACCGGCATCAGCCAAGGGAAGCAATTTTCATACATGGAGTATGCCCATCGGCTGGGCGACATCATTCGTGACCTACATGTATAGGCCAATGTCAAATGACATCGCCCAAGGCATGCAACCATTAGTTGTCCAGAGTACACAATGACAGGGTGACATCAATTGTTGGTTACATGCATCAACCAACAGAAGAAGACAGTGGTCATGCTCTGCATTTATCAGCCATATCATGTGTGTGTATGGAAAACGATGCTTGCCAATATTAGATGACATCTGCCAACACTTACATGCATCAAACGTGGTCTGTGTGCATCGACTAGGCGACATCAATCATGGAATGTGCGCATAGGCCTAAAGCAGAAGATATCGGTCATGGCATTCACGCATCGGGCGTAGCTTGTGCGTATATGAAAAACAACGCCTGCAAATGTCAGGCTACATATTCCAAGGCAGGCATGCATCAAACGTGGTGTGTAAACGTCAGCTGGACGCCATCGGTCATGCACTGCAGGAATCAGACATAGCATGTGCGCAAGTCGAAAATGATGCCTTCTTATGGCATTAGTATCAGCTAAACACTGCAAGCTTCACGTGTGTCATATGCACATCTTTTGGGCGACATTGTTCATGGCCTTCATGCATCGACTTACGTCATATGACATCATCCATGGCCTGGAAGCATTAGTTATGACCTCTGCACATCGACTGGGCGACATCAGTTGTGTCCTGCATGCATCGCCAATGTTAGGCGACATCGCCAATGTTAGGCGACATCGCCCAAGGCAAGCATGCATCAAACATTATGTGGGCACATAGATTGGGTGACATCGATCATGGCCTGTGCGCATTGGCCAAAGGAAGACGACATTGGTCATGGCCTGCACATATTCTGATGTTTCATAAGTTAGTATTGGCAAATGATATCTGCCAATGGCCATGCACGCATCAAATGTGGTGTGTATGCATCGGATTTGCTAGATTGGTCATGGCTTGCACGCATGAGACATAGTTTGTCTGCATGTGGAGAATGACGTCTGGCAATGGCATCAGCAACAACTAAGGCCTGAAAGGATAACCCATGGCGTGTGCGCATCGGTAGGACATCAATGATCATGGCTTGCGAGCATCCTCCAACGTAAGATGACATCGTCCAAGGCTTGCACACATCAAACGTGGAGTGTGTGCAGAGGCTGTGCGACACCAGTCGTGGTATGTGCACATCGGCTTGGAGACATCATAGTGTCCTGCACGCATCGCTTAGGCGATGTTGGATAACAACAAAAAGCATCATCAAAGCCCTACATGCATCTAACATGTCATGCGCGTACCATCAGTTAACGCATGCATACATTAGACATGGAATGTAACATTAGTTAAGCCTACACGCATAGGAAGTGGCATTAGTTTTGACGTGTGCACATCAATTCTGCGACATTATATGTAGCCGGCGTGCATTGGCCAACATAAGAAGACAACGGTCACAACGTGAACACATTCGGCATATCATGTGCATATATGAAAAATGATGCATGCCAATGTCAGATGACATCTGCCAAGGCATTCATGCACCAAACATGGTCTGTGCGTAGCAACTGGTAGACATCTTCCATTGCCTGCACGCATCGATGAATAGCAAAACACATCACTTATGGTCCACTCATCAGGAGTAGCATGTGCGTATATAGAAAACGACGCCTTCCAATGGTAGGCGACATCTTCGAAGGCATGCATGCATAAAACATGGTGTGTGCACATCAGCTAGGTGTAAGAGGTCATTGTTTGCAAGCATCGGATGTAGCATGTGAGCAAGTGGCAAATAACGTCTTCCAATGGCATCAACATCAACGAAAACCTACAAGCTTCATGCGTGTCATATGCACAATGGCTAGGCGACATCATTCGTGGCCTACACACATCGCCCAATGTCATATGACATCATAAAAGACTTGCAAGCATTAGTTGTGGCGTGTGCACATCGGCTGGGCGATATCAGTCTTAACCAGCACGAATCGGCCAACTGAAGAAACAGCGGTCATAGACTGCACAAATTGGGCGTAGAATTTGTGTATATGGAAAACGACGTCTGCCAATGTAAAGAGACATCTGTCAAGGCATTCATGCATAAAACTTGGTGTGTGCACATTATCTAGGCGTCACGGTCATGGCCTGCAAGCACCAGATATAGCATGTGCACAACTTGGAAGCAATGTCTTCCGATGGCATCAATATCAGCCAAGGCATGTATGCTACACGCGTAGCGTGTGCGCATCACCCGAGAGAGTGCTACACGCATCGTCCAACGTTATATGACATCGTCCAAGGCATGCAAGCATTAGTTGTCGTTTGTGCGCATCGACTAGGCGACATATTTTGTGGCCTGCTTTTATCGTCTAATGTCAAGCTACATCGTCCAACGAATGTACGCATCAAACATTGTGTTTGCGCATCGGTTCGGAGACATTGATTGTGCTCTGCGTGTAATTGGCCAAAAACAGAAGATACTGGTCATGCCCTACACACATCAGATGTTTTCTGTTCTTGTATTAGCAAACGATGTCTACCAATTCACGGGGCATCGGTTGCACAACATCGTTCATGGCTTGTACACATTAGACATCGCTTGTGCTCATGTTACGAACGACATCTGCCAATGGCATCCGCAACAGACAAGGCCTGCAAGAATCACCCATGTCGTGTGCGCATGGGTAGGGCGACATCGGTCATGGCCTGCAAATATCGGCCAACGTCACATGACATCAGCCAAGGCCTACACACATCAAACGTGCAATGTGTGAATCAACTGGAAGACATTAGTCGTTGCATGTGCATATCGTCTTGGCAACATCGGTATGGCTTTCACGCATCAGTTAATTGACGTCGGCCAATGACATACAACATCATCAAAGGCCTGCACATATTTGACTTGTCCTGCGCATACCGGCTAGCTATGTCACTCAACGAGAGGTACCATCAGTAAAACTGGACATGCATATAAGATGGCATGTGTGCATAACCTTGCGAAATTGGTTTCTTCCATTCAACATCAATCGATTTTTACATATATATGACGTGGAATGTGCATGTTGACCAATGATACACGTCATCAGCCAGAAGAATTAGCCGTGGAGTACCCCTATCAGTCGTGGCCTATGCAATTGCTCAGCCTATGTCGATTGATGACTGCCTACATTGTTCACATTACTTAGTCTTTTTCGGGCGTGGTCTACAAACATCATTATGCTGACGTTTGGCGTGGCCTGCCCCTATCTCCCTTAGTCTACACTAAACAGTCAGCGACATTGGACATGGCCTACCCAGATAGACTTTTGCCTTCACCCAATGTTAAATAAATATCGAATATGGCGTGCATACACATATTTAATGACATCGAATATGGGTTGCCCTTATCTTATATAGCATACACACATTGGTATGCCGACAAGGATAAGTTGTGGTGTGTGTGCATAAACATGGTACCATAAGTTATGGCCTGTGCGCATCAACCAAAGCAAGAAGACATCGGTCATGGATTTTACACATCGGGCCTAGCATGTGTGATAAGGAAAACAACGCTTGCCAATGTCAGGCGACATCTTCCAAGGCATGCATGCATCAAATGTGGCGTGTGTGCATTAGCTAGGTGTCATTGGTCATTATTTGTAAATATCGTATGTAGCATGTGCGCAACTCACAAATAACGTCTTCTTATGGCATCAATATGAGCCAAGGCCTGCAAGCTTCATGTGTTGCGTGTGCGCATTGGCTGGGCGACATCATTCGTGGACTACACTCATCGGCTAATGTCATTTGACATCAACAAAGTCTTGGAAGCATCAGTTGTTGCATGTGCACATCTCTTGGGCGACATCAGTCGTGGCCTGAACGGATAGGCCAACAAAAAGTATAGCAGTCATGGCCTACACTCATTGGGCGTAACATGTGATTATAAGGAAAATGGTGTTTTCCATTGTCAAGCGACATCTCCCAAGGCATGCATGCTTGAAACATGGTGTGTGCACATTGTCTAGGCGTCATCGGTCATGGCGTGCAAGCATTAGATGTAGCATGTGCGGAGATTCCAATGGCATAAACATCAGCCAAGGCCTACACGCATCTAACGTGGTGTGTAAGCAATGGTAGACGACATCGCTCATGGCCTGCATGCATCAGATATTGCGAGTGCTAATCAACTTGATTACATTGATTGTGTCATGCACGCGTCAACAATGCGAACCATAATTTGTAGTGGCATGATTGCACCGAACATGCGCACATGGCTTACGAAGTCTACCAACATTAGCCGACATTATCAATGACATGCATACATAAAACATGGTGCGTGCGAATCGACTGGGAGACATCATTCATGGACTGCGCTCATCAGCTTAGAGAAGAAGACATATGTCAGAGCTTGCACACATTGGGCGTAGCATGTGCATATGTGGAAAAGGAAGCCTACAATGTAAGGCAACATCTGCTAAGGCATGCATATATTACGTAGTGTGTGCACATCAGTTAGGCGTCATCGGTCATTTCTTGCACGCATCAGATGTAGCATATGTGCAAGTGTAAAACAATGTCTTCCAATAGAATCATCTGCAGCCAAGGCGTACAAGCATCACGCCTTGCTTGTGCTCATCGGCTGGGCAACATCATTCATGGCCTACACACATCGGCTAATTTCATATGACAACGATCAAGGCCTGCTAGAATTAGTTGTAGTATTTGAACATCGTCTAGGGGAAATCTTTCATGGCCTACACGCATCGACCAACAAAACAAGAGAACGATCGTGGACTGCATGCATTGAGTGTTGCATGTGCGTATATGGAAAACGATCCAAGCCAATGTCAGGCGACATCTACCACGGCATGCATGCATCATACGTGGCGTGTCCACAAAGACTGGGTGACATCGTCATGTCCTGCGCGCATCACCCTACAATTGAAAGCATCAGTCATGGCCTACATCCATCGGGCGTAGCATGTGCCTATACGAAAAACGATGCCTTATAATTTCAAACGACATCTTCCAAGGCGTGCATACATCAAACCTAGTGTGTGCTCATCAGCTAGGCGTCATCGATCAGTTTCTGAAAACATCACATGTAGCATGTGTGCTAGTGGCAAACAACGTCTTCCTATTGCATTAGAATCAGCCAACACTTGCAAGCTTCACATATGGCGTGTGTGCATCCGCTTGGCGACATAATTCGCGGCTTACACGCATCGGCTAATGTCATATGACATCAGCAAAAGCCTAAAAGCATCAGTTCTGGCGTGCGCACATTGGATGTGCGACATAAGTCGTGGCCAGTGTGCATTGACAAACAGAAGTACAAAGCAGTCATGGTCTGCACGCACCGGGCGTAGCATGTGCTTACTTGGAAAATGAGGCCTTCCAACGTAAGGCGATATCTTCCAAGGCATGCATGCATCAAACGTAGTGTGTGGACATCAACTAGACTTCATTGGTCATAGTCTGCATGCATCGACTGTAGTATGTGCATAAGTGGCAAACGACGTATTACAACGGCATCAACATCAGCCAAGGCATGCAAGTTTCACGTGTGGTGTGTGCGCATCGGATGGGTTACATCATTCATGTCTAACATGCATAGGCCAATATCATGTGACATCGGCCAAGGACTGCAATCATTAGATGTGGAGTGTGTACATCGACTGGGAAAGATTAGTTATGCCCTGCTTGCAT
Source organism: Solanum pennellii (assembly GCF_001406875.1). NCBI lineage: Eukaryota > Viridiplantae > Streptophyta > Magnoliopsida > Solanales > Solanaceae > Solanum > Solanum pennellii. The sequence goes on along the minus strand of NC_028638.1, from coordinate 3,198,703 downwards.
CGGCCAATGTCACGCGATATCGTCCAAAGAATGCATACATCAAATATTTTGTGTGCACATCGATTGAGCGACATCAGTTGTGGCATGTGCGCATTGGCCAAAGGAAAAAGACATTGGTCATGGTGTGGACACGTCAGGTGTCGCATGTTCTTGTATTGAAAAATGATGTCTTCCAGTGTCAGGTGACACATTCCAAGGCCTGCTCGCATCAAATGTCTTGTGTGCGCAACAGCTAGCGACATTGGTCAAGGTTTGCACGCATAAAATTGAATGAAATTAGTCGTCTTATGCGCACATCTCTCAACGATGACTAACATCGGTCATGGACTACACATATCAAAAGTGCAGATATGGAAAACGACTTCTACCAATGTTAGGGGACCTCATTCAAGGGCTTTAACAATTAAACGGGTTGTGTGCGCATTGATGGGGCAACAAAGGTTGTAACCTGTGTATATCGGTCAATGGAAAATGACATAATGGTCAGCACACATCAGGGTAACATATGGGCAGATGGAAAATAACATCTGCAGACATTAGGCGACATTGGCTAAGGCCTACACGCATCAAACGTGGTGTGTGCGAAACGGCAAGCAACATTGGTCTTGGCCTGCATGCATTAGATGTTACATGTGCTAATCAACTTGGCGTCATCAATCATGGACTGTGCATGCCGACCACGCCAACCGTCATCCGTCAAGGTCTGCTATAATTAGACGTGTACATATGCCTAACGACGTCTACCAACATAAGTTTATATCATCCAAGGCATGCATGCATCAAAAATGGTGTGTGTGAATCGACTGGGCGACATCATTCATGGCCTACACGTATCAGCCAACATTAGAAGATACCAGTCATGGCTTTCACGCATCAGCCATAACATGTGTGTATATGGATTATGACACCTAACAATGTAAGGCTACATCTTCCAAGGCATGCAATCATTAAATGTGGTGTGTGCACATTATCTAGGTGTCATCGGTCATGGCCTACAAGCATCCTACGTAGCATGGGCACAATTGGAAAACGATCTCTTCTAATGGAATCAACATCAACCAAGCCTTGCAGGGTTTAAGTGTGGCGTGTGCTCATCGGTTGGGTGACATCATTCGTGGCCTACACGCATTATCTAACATCATATAACATCGTCCAAGGCCAGCAAACATTAGTGGTGGCATGCGCGCATTGACTAGGCGACATCCATTATTGCTTGCTAGCATCGTCCAATGTCAAGCGACATTGTCCAAGGCCTGCACACATCAAGCATTGTGTGTGAGCATCAATTGGCCGACATCGGTCGTGTCCAACTTGCATTGGCCAAAGGTAGATGACATCCGTCATTTCTTGCACATATTGGATGTTTCATGTGCTTGTATTGGAAAGCAATGTTTGCCAATGTCATGCGGCATCGTCCAAGGCATGCACACATAAAATATGGTGTGTGAACATCGGCTAGGAGACATCGGTCTTGACCTGCACACATCAGACATAGCATGTACGCATGTGGCGAATGACATTTTCCAATGGCATAAGAACCTGACAAGGCCTGCAAGAATCACCCATGGTATGTACTTATAGGTACGGAGACCTCACTCACGTCTTGTGAGCATCGGACAACATTAGATGACATTAGCCGAGGCATGAACGCATGAAATGTGAAGTGTGTGCATCGGCTGGGTGACATAAGTCGTGGCATGTGCATATCGTTTTGGCGACATCGGTCGTGACCTTAAGGCATCGGTCAGGTGATGTCAGCCAATAAAGGAAAATATAATGAAAGTCCTGCATTAATCTAAATAGTCTTGCACGCATCGACAGGCTACGTCACTCAACAATAGATACCATAAGTCAAGGCATTCAAGCATCTAATGTGGCATGTGTGCATTGGCTGGGCGAAATTGGCATCTACCATTTTGCATCAATCGATTTTTACATGCATCTGACATGCAATGTTCACTTCAGCCAATGACATGCGTAATTGAATAGGAGACTTGGGTTGTGGAGTACCCACATCCGTCGTAGCCTATGCACCTTACTAGCCGACATCGACCGTGGACTGCCCGCATTGTTCACATTACTTAGTCGTCTTCCGGTGTGGCCTACAAACATTGTTAAACCAATGTTTGGCGTGGCCTTCCCCCATCGCCTTGGCCTACACACAACTGTGACAAACGTCAGAGATGGCTTGCCGACATAAACTTTGGCCTACATACAACGTTAAACCAACATCGGGCATCTCCTACATACATTGATTTGCCGATGTTTAACATGGGTTTTACTTATTATACTTAGCATACATACATCGATCTGCCAACGTCAAACGACGTCTTGTTTCATCGCTCGTGGCCTGCATACAACGCTAGGGTGCGTCGGACTTTGTGTGACTGTATTGTTGAAATAAAGGAACTTAAGTATACCATATTTATTTATGAATTTTTGGCTTTAATTTCATATTTTCTCCCATAATTTTCCTATTTTTCATTAATTAATTATGCAGTTTTTTGGTTTTGTCAGGAGAAAAATAATTATTTAAAAAGCTAATTGAAATTGTTGAATTTAAGGTTACTATAATTATATGTAAATTTTGGGCGTATATTTTTTATTTTATCATTATTATCTTATTTTTTATTAAATAATTACACATTTTCGGGATTTGGCAAAAAAATAAAGTTCTAAAGAAACTGTTGAAATTTGTGAATTAATGTAAACATATTTATTTAAGAATTTTTGGCATTAATTTTATATTTTTATTATATTTTTCCTATTTTTTATAAATTAATTACTCATTCGTGAGATTTGCTCAAAAAATTAAAAATACATAAAAATTTTGAAATTGTTAAATTTAATGTTACTCTATTTATTTGTCAAATTTTTCTTTAATTTTATATTTTTTATAATATTAATTCTATTTTTATATATTAATTACTCATATTCATGATTCTCCGAAAAAAGTAAAAATAAAAAAAATGTTGAAAACTATATTTTTATATATATATAAAAGTTATTTATGATAATCAGCAAAATGCGTGTTTGACCTTAGAATATACATATTTGGGTTGTACATATTCATTATGCTTCATTGGGAAAATGATACCTAACCCGTGTAAGTGAAAATCGGCTCAACGGAATCAAAAGCTCCATGTGGGCCACGCATAGGACGTTGCATGTGGGCATCAGACATGCGTATCGGTGAACGATAGAGCACATTGGTTATGGCCCACAGGAATCGGACGTACATAGATAGAAAATGACGTCCACCAAGATGAGGCGACATCCTTGAAGGCTCGCACATATCAAAGGTGGTCTGTGCACATCGATGAAGCAAAAAAAAGTTGTGGCTTACGTGTATCGGCCAACGGAAAATTACATTGGTCATGAGCTACAAAATTGGCGTAACATGTGCGCATATTGCAAATGACGTTTGCAGATATTAAACGACATTGGCCAAGGCCTGCCTGTATCAAACGTGGAATGTGTGCATCGCCTGGTCGACATTGGTCATGGCTTGCAAGAATAAGACATAGCATGTGAACTTGTGGCAAACTACGTCTGCCGATGTGAGACAACGTCGGTCAAGGCCTGCACACATCAAACTTTGGGTGTGCACAACGATAGCGACATCAGAAATAGCATGCATTCATTCTCAGGGCGACATCAGTCGTGGCATGAACACATCGGCCAACGACGACCAACATCGCTCATGGCCTGCACACAGCGGAAATGAGCATATGATAAATGACGTCTACCAATGACCAGGGACACCGTCCAAGGGCTTTGCGGATCAAATGGGTTGTGTACGCATTGCCTGGGAGATAAAGGTTGTGGCATGCGCATATTGGCGAATGGAAAACGACATCTGTCATCGAATGCATGCATCAGTGTAACATGTGCGCATATAGAAAACAACGTCTATGGATGTCAAGAGATATTTCCTAACGCCTACACACATCAAAAGTGGTGTGTGCGCAATGGCTGGCGACATCGGTCATGTCCTACACGCATCAGATGTCGCATTGATAATTAGCTTAGCGACGTCGGTCGTGGCATACATGTGTTGACAATGCCAACTCTCATCAGTCATGGCCTACTTGCATCGGACATGCACATATAGCTTATGAGGTCTACTAAAATAAGCCGACATCGTCCATGTTATTGACGCATCAAACATTGTGTTTACGCGTCAATGGGGCAACATCAGCAATGGCTTGCGCGTATTGGCCAACCCCCTGGAGACATCTGTCATGGGTTGCACGCATCGGGCATAACATGTGTGTACATAGAAAACATCGCCTTCCAATGTCAGGGGAAATCTTCCAAGGAATGTATGCATCAAACTTGGTGTGTGCACATCAGTTAGGCGTCATCGGTTATTGTCTACAAGTATCGGATGTAGCATGTGCACTACTGACAAACGACGTAGTCTAATGTAATCAGCATAAGCCGATGCCTGAAACCTTCATGCGTGGTGTGTGTGCATTGGTTGAGCGTCATAATTCGTGGCCTACTCACATCGGCCAACAGAAGAAGACAATGGTCATGGCCTGCATGCATCAGGCGTCGCATATCCGTATATGGAAAACGATGTCTGCAAATGTCAGGAAACATCTGCCAAGGCAATCATGCATCAAACATGGTGTGTGCGCATCGACTAGGTGACATTAGTCATGGCTTGCGCGCATCGGCTACCAACAGAAGACATCGGTCATGGCCTGCACACATTGACTAATGTTATATGACATCGTCCAAGCCCTACAAGCTTTAGTCGTGGTGTGTGCACATCGACTGGGCGACATCAGTGGTAGCTTGCGCGCATCGGCCAACAGAAGAAGACAACTTTCATGGACTGCACGCAACGTGGGTAGGATCTTCGTATGAGAAATATGATGCTAGCCAATGTAAGGCTACATCTACCATGGAATGCATGCATCAAACTTGGTGTATGCAGATCAGCTAGGCTACATCTGTCATTGACAGCACGCATCGTCCATGTCCTGCCAATGTCAGATGACATCTTCTAAGGCATGAAGGCATCAAATGTGGTGTGTACACATTTGTTAGGCGTCATAGGTCATGGTTTGGAAGCATCGGATGTAGCATGTGCGCAGGCAAATGACGTCTTCCAATGGCATCAGCATAAGCCAAGTCCTTCAAGATTCACGCGTGGTGTGTGCGCATTGACTAGGCGACATCATTCTTGGCGTACACGCATTAGCCAATGTAATATGACATCATCCAAGCCCTATAAGAATTAGTTGAAGCGTGTGCACATCGGCTGGGAGACATCACTCATGGCTTGCATGCATCGGCAAACAGAATAGACGATATTCATTACCAGCACGATCGGGCTAAGCATGTGATTATATGAAATGTGATGCCTGCCAAGGTCAGGCGATATCTTCCAAGGCATGCATGCATCAAATATGGTCTGCGCGCATCAACTGGGTGACATCAGTCATGGCCTGCACGCATCGGCCAACAGTAGAAGACATCGGTCATGGTCTGCACGCATCGGGTGTAGCATATTCGTATATGGAAAATAACGACTGCAAACGTAAGGCGACATCTGCCAAGGCATGCATGCATCAAACGTGGTGCGTGCACATCAGCTTGGTGATTTCATTCATTTTCTGCAAGCGTCAGACATTATCAAAGGTCTGCAAGCTGCACCCGTGGCGTGTGCGCATAGGCTGGCCGACATGATTCGTGTACTAAAATCTTCGACCAATAAAATATGACATCAGCCAAGGCCTACAAGCATCAGTTGTAGCGTGTGCACATATGTTGAGAGACATCAGCGATTGCCTGTGTGCATCGGCCAACACAAGAAGACAACGGTCATGGACTGCACACCTTAGGAAATGCATGGACACATCAAATGTGGTGTGTGTGCATCGTCTAGGAGATATCGTTCATGTCTTCCACGCATCATACATAGCCTCTGCGCATGTCGAGAACGACGTGTGCCAACGACATCAACATTAGCCAAGGTCTTCAAGCATCACCCATGGAGTGTGCGCATCGATAGGGCGACATCAGTCATGGCTTGTAAATATCGGCCAAGGTCAGATGAAATCGTCCAAGTCCTGCACGCATCATATACGGAGTGTGCACATCGGCTAGGCGACATTAGTCGTGGCATGTGCACAACAGTTTGGCGACATCGGTCGTGGCCCACACGCATTGGTCCGAAATGTTTGGTAATGACGGACAACATCATCAAAGTCTTGCATGCATCTTACGTGTCCTGCGCACATTGGTAGGCTACGGCACTCAATGACAAGTACCATCATCAACGCATGTGTGCATCTAACGTGGCATGTACACATCAGCCGCATGAAATTTGCATTTTTCATTCAACATAAACTGATTTTTACATGCATCTGACATGGAATGTGAACATCCGCACACGACACACATCATCAACTAGGAGACATTTGTCATGGAGTACCCACGTCAGTCGTGGCCTATGTATCTTGCTCAATCAACGTCGATCATGTGCGCATCGGCTGGGCGTGATCATTTGTGGCCTACATGCATCAGCCAGTGTTATTTGATATCGTCTAAGGCCTGCATGAATAAGCTGTGGCGTGTGCACATCGATACGGCGACAACAATCATGGCCTGCGGGCATTGGCCAACAGGAGATGACATCGGTCATGTCCTGTATGTATCGGGTGTGTAACACTCTGGAAATTCCATGACATAGACTAGATCTTAATCTATTTAATAATGCTTAAATTTATGTTACCAAAAAATATACTTGTCTAGTAAAGAGCCTGTTAGGTTTTAAGAATATGTATTAAGGTACATAGACATCCCATTGTCCAATATTTAGAAATATTGGGCATGTTAGAAAATATTGGCTTAAGATTGTTAGCCAATTTCAATGTATTAACAAGTAACTTAAAATACACTTTAATGTTTGGTCAATTTCTATGTATTAAGATATACTTTGATGTTCAAATGCCCCAATCCAAGCTTGTTTAGGGATTGTTCCTTCAATGAAGAACCTAGGCTACAATTCGTATTCAATAAGTAAACACATTAAGTACGAGGCATCCATGTGTCAAGCCTAGACACCATAGCGCATAACCATTTAAAATGATCAGGTAGATTAAGCAGTGCCCAAGGACATAGTGAGGTTCCTTGGACAATAAAATGAGCAGCAAAACATGCGCAAGCACATGTACTAACCGACCAAGAGACAAGCAACCAAGACCAACCGAATTAGGTTAGGGCGGTTAGGGGGCAGGCGAGCGAACAACTCAAGACATGTGGGGCTGGGCTCCCTAATTGATTCTAGGTCCTAACTAAAGTCCATAAATAACTAACTAACCTATGACAAACCATAAATAACTAACTAACCTATGACAAACCAAAAATAACTAACTAAGGAACCCAACAAAATAAGACTTAATCGGGTGACATTAAAACAAGAAACTAACTTAGAGACATCCTAGTACCTAACCTAGGATGGTCCAAACGGTATGTTATGGTCCTAAAAACTTAGGGGTACTTTAATAATTACCCTTTGCTACTTAATTAATTAAATTATCAACTTAATTAATTAATTTATTGGTCTAAACCAAAAGTACTAAGCAATTTCTAGATTTTGGTTAAGTCAAGCGTTTTTCTAATTCTACTCAATTTAGGAGGGCTGTTTTAGATAATTCAAGTGGAGGGTCGTTAGGTAAGTCCTGGGAAGTCTATATATTGATATTAGTTCAGTTATATACCACAATTATACATCCCGAATAAGAATCAAACAAATTCTCTCAATCCCTCAAGAACGCTCTCTTTTAAAAACTCCATTGAAGAACAAGAAAAGCATAAGAAATAAGACGAAGGTTTCGAAGTTTCCAATCAAGATTTAGTGGATTCTTCATCTATAATGTATGGTTTTTCACTCTTGGAATTCCATTACCCAAGAGGTCCTTTCATGATATGTTTTCAAAAGTATGTGTTTTCTATACACTATTCCACACGACTTGATGAGTATGCTATTAATTATGTTTGAATTTAGTGTGATGCACGTTCTTACCTATATGATCGTTTCGTATGATTATTTCTATGACGTGATAAGATGTTAATGTTAGGGTTGGAATTAAATGTTTGAATTAACCCTTTAATGACCCATGTACCTTCTCCCATGTTATGTATTAATCTTCTACATGATTTTATGAGTTGTTATTTATTATGTTATTGAGTATTTCACTAAGTATGATTATGAATATTGTAAGATGAATAGGGTTCTTGGAAGCAAGAGGTAATTCTTCTAAAGTTGTGATTACTTCACAATGTTAATGTTAGCCTATGAATCATGATGTTATTTTTTGAACGTATGTATGATGTATGTATGTCAATATGCTTGATATGAACATGTAAATTGTGAGATCATGATAAGAACACGAATATGCATGTTTATGATAATATCCCTTGTATGTTTTACACAAGGTGACTATGTTATGTTAATCTCATATAAGAAAGGTTACGATGAAAGGACAATTCTCATCTAATCTAAAAGAGCTCATGATCATGTTATAGACGAAGATAATCTCCAATGACCTATGATAAGATTATTATGAAAAACAAATTAAAGGTTATTTCAAGAAAAGGAACAAATTAAAAGCTAAGCATCGATGAACTAGAGATGGGAAGTGTCCCTTCCCTAGGGGAAGGTAGGTTCACAATGATTTTCATGAGATTGAGTCTTCCATGTAATGTGGAACTATGGTTCTCTAATACATCTCCTAGTACTTGAACTATGCTGCCTCTATAGGATACTAGCTAGTGGATCCACCTAGAAAGCTATGTCATGAAGGTTCTACTTTGGCCGGTCGACCACCTTTCTCGATGTGGGGTTTCATGTCATCGGATTCCATGTTTAGATAACATGTCCTATGTAGGTTAATGCCTATGTTACCTCATGTAAAATGAAATACAAGTAAATGAACAATTGACTAGGGTTACTTGAGGAGTTGTCTTTGTATAGGTAGTGGTATGGGACACTATCTAGACATTGCACAAGTTGACTCTAAGGAAAGTCATGGGAGATTTTTCATGTATAATATGATGATATAAAAATATATATGTTTAAATTATTATGTTACTCTAAAATGAATTTTGATCCTTATAATGAATATGTTATTGAGTTATATTGTTATTTGAAGCAAAGCTTTACTTATGGTCTCCTATCTTATGTACTTGGTTATGTGGGGTTATGTGGATTCACATGACCATTGCAGTTGTAGTATAGAGATTGGATCATTTGTAAGTGTTTTGTATGTTATGTTTATATTATATATTTAATATGAATTGTTAACGGTATTTTATGATAAGATTCCTATAATTATGATCATGTTTGATGTCAACGAAATCCTTATCTTATATATGTTATATGGTATGTGCATTGAAGATTTTTATATGGCTTTGCATGTTTTCTAAAGTTATGATAAATGATACTTTTTCATGCATGTCCTTATCTGTTATGTGCATATACCCATACTTAGTACATGTGGCGTACTAACCCAATAACTTTATATTACTACAACTGTAGGTTCCGCCCATTGAAGCTTAAGGAGGTCGACTTGAAGAAGCTTGGAACTCTTTCTCAAATTTTTGGTAGGTCCTCATGTTTGGGGATGCTATCTTTTATATCCTAGCTTGCGTAGATTTTTAGTAGTTTTAAGAATACGTTATTTCCATTAAGTTCTTTTGATTCTCTTATAATAATACCTACATGGCATATTAACTATTATTTGCTAAGTTCAGATTTGCACTCTTTAGATGGTTTCTATATGTGTGAGACAATAGGTTTAGAATATCGTATGTTTTTATAATCCTTATGTATGTAGTCTTATTATACTTCATTAGTATATTAAAAGTTTTAAATATTTCCTCAAATTTAAAAGTATACTTGTGATAAAAGCTAGAAGTGGCTTGTCTCTGACCTCTGAGAGGTTAACGACGCCACTCGCATTGGTATTCCAGTATCCGGGCGTGACAGAGCATAAGGTTAAATATCCTCAAGGTCAATGTCACACTAAACCACGTTACCTAGTGTCTTGTTCATGGTTGTGAAGCGCGCCACAGTTATGGATGAGAGGCTAGGTGATGATTTGAAAACTTCTCTTTTGTTGATACTCTTATGTCATGCCTTAGCTTTGACACTATGTGTCTTGTAGCATCTAATACCTTTCTTGTAACGGGAGTGTCCGAAAAGCTTGAAGAAGAATGTCCTGCAACCATTATTCATGAAAATATGGATCTTTCTAGGTTAATGGTTCATGCCCAACAAGTTTAGGAAAGTCTCTAAGGAAGATGAATAGGGAAGCCAAAAAGGCAAAGTCGTTTGAAAGTGGTTCTTCTAATAGTTAGCTTCATGTGCAAGACAAGCCTAAGTATAAGAAAAGTTTTTGAGATAAGGTTTCGTCTAGTTTATCCGAGAATCGCAATGATAGAAGTTCTAGTCCTAAACCTCAAGAGGGGAGAACGTTGATCCACCAAGAGAAAGACCAACTTGTGGTAAGTGTGGTAAGAAACATGATGGCGAATGTCTTTTTGGGACTAATAGTTTCTATGGTTGTGGCAAAGGAGTCCATATGGTTAAGGATTTCCCAAATGTGAGAAGTCAAGGTAAAGGTAATAGCCAAGCTCAACCAAGCGGCCCCAATTCTGAAGCTCCAAAGAGGAACCGTTTCTATGCACTCAAGGCTAGGGGTGAACGAGAAAGCTCTCCTGACGTTGTGACATGTATGTTGTGAGTGTTGGGAATGCAATGTTTCAAACAAGAAATAAAAAAGATAATCAAAGCTAGTTAATAAATCTTCTATGCAAAATCAACGTGATGGCTTGGCCAAACTAAGCATTTAATTGTTCCTATAGGCTAATAAAAGGTTAGAAGTTCACTTGCTAAAAATAATGTGATTACTATAGGATCTACAAGAATTAAATTGACTTAGTCTATTAATAAAAATTAAAGAATTGGCATAGCCAATAAAGATTGGCTTATAAAGACATCATACCCAATTTGACAAGAATGGAAAATTTAACTTTTTTATTAAATAGGTGCATGTTTTGGTAAAAGATAGTACGAACTAGAGTTTTACGAAGAAGTTTTCATACTCTATTCTTGCAATTATGTGAAACTTGTATCCATATGTTTTCTTGAAATTTTGCAGTTTTCTTGTTATCTTGAGAATTTTGGTAAGCATGGTAAGTCTTGGATGCATTTTGAGCATATGATAAAGTTGAGAACGAAGTTCATCACTATGTGTTATGAATATGTAGCTCTTATATGTTTGTGCATCATGAATTGAGTGCTAAGTGTAATGATATGTTATGTTCTGGTTATGCTTCTAGTATTGAGTATTTTTCCTACCCCCAAAAGATTTTAGTGTCATTTGAGGACGAATGTTCCTAAGGGGGGATAATGTAACACTCTGGAAATTCCATAACTTAGATTAGAGCTTAATCTATATAATAAAGCTTAAAATGATATTCCCAAATAATATACTTGTCTAGTGAAGAGCCTTTTAGGTTTTAAGAATATATACTAAGGTACATAGGCATCCGATTGTCCAATGTTTAGTAATATTGGGCATTTTAGAAAATATTGGCTTAAGGGTGTTAGCCAATTTCTATGTATTAACAAGTAACTTAAAATGTACTTTAATGTTTAACCATTTTTTATGTACTAAGATATAATTTGATGTTCAAATAACCCAATCAAAGATCTTTTAGGAATTGTGCCTGCAATGAACACCCTATCCTATAATTTGTAATCTATAAGTAAAAACATTAGGTACGAGGTATCCAAGAGTCAAGCCTAGGTACCATAGCACATAACCATTTAACATGATCATTTAGAATAAGCAGTTTTCAAGAACATAGTTAGTGTCCTTGTAAAATAAAATGAGCAGTAACAAATATGCAAGCACATGTGCTAACCGTCCAAGAGACAAGAAACCAAGCCCAACCGAATTTGGTTTGGGCGGTTAGACGGCAGGCGAGAGAATCGCTCAAGCCATGTGGGGGCGAGCTCCCTAACTAATGTAGGTCCTAAATTACGTCCTTAACTAACTAAATGACCTAGGACCACCAAAAATAACTAAGGGACCCGACAATCTAAGACCTAACCAGGTGAAATTAAGACAAACTTAATAAGACACATCATAGTACCTAACTTAGGATGGTCCAAAGCATTTGTTATTGTCCTAACAGCTCATGGGTTCTTTATTCATTACCCTAGGATACTTAATGAATTTAATTATCAACTTACTTACTTAATTTATTTTGTCAAAACCGAAACCACTACGCAATTTCCAGATTTCAGTTAAGTCAAGTGTTCTTCTAATTCTGGTCAATTTAGGAGGGGTGTTTTAGGTAATTTAAATGGAGGGTCTTTAGGGTAAGTCTTGGGACATCTATATATTTATATTAGGTAAGTTTTAGACCTCAATTACACGTCCCAAATCAGAATCAAACAAAATTCTCTCAATCCCTCAAGAACGCTCTCTTTTCCAAACTCCATTGAATAACAAGAAAAGCTGAAGGAATAAAATGAAGGTTTCGAACTTTGCAATAATGATTTCGTGGATTATTTATCTATAAGGTATGGTTTTGAACTCTTGGTATTCTTTTCCCCAAGAGGTCCTTTCAAGATAAGTTTTCAAGAACTTCAGTTTTAGGGTTTTTTACTCTACATAACGGGTTTTCTTCCTAACCCTAGATTTATGATTTTAATGAAAAGTTTGTGTTTTCTATATACTATTCCACAAGACTAGATGAGTATGCAGATAATTATGTTTGAATTTAGTATGAAGAAGGTTCTTACCTATATGATGGTTTCGTATGATTGTCTCTATGATGTGATAACATATTAACGTTACGGTTAGAATTTAAGGTTTGAAAGAACCCTTTAATGACCCGTTTACCTTATCCTATGTTATGTATTGATCTTGTACATGATTTTATGATTTGTTATTGAATAAGTTATTGAGCATTTCACTAAGTATGATTATGAATATTGTAAGTTGAATAAGTTTCTTGGAAGCAAGACGTAAGTCTTCTAAAGTTGTGATAACTCTAAAATGTTTATTTTAGCCTATGAATCATGATGTTATGTTTATGTATGATTTTTCTATGCGAATATGCTGGCAAATAAAATGTAAATTGTGAGATCATGATAAGAACACGAATATGCATGTTTATGATATCCTGTGTATGCTTTACACAAGGTGATTACGTTATGTTAATCTCACATAAGAAAGGTTACGATGAAAGGAAAATTATCATCTAATGTAAAAGAGCTCATGATCATGCTATACAAGGAGATAATCCCCTATGACCTATGATATGTTTATTATGAAAAACAAATTAAAGGTTATTTCAAGAAAAGCGAGTTAAGCTAAGCACCGATGAACTAGATATGGGAAGTGTCATAGGGGAAGGTAGATTCATAATAATTCTCATGAGATTGAGGCTTCCATATAATGTGGAACTATTGATCTCTAATACATCTCCTAGTTTGTGAACTATGCTTCCACCATAGGATATTAGCTAGTGGATCCACCTACAAAGCTATGTCTTGTAGGTTCTACTTTGGGGGGTAGATAACGTTCTTTCGGTGTGGGGTTTCATGACACATGATTCCTTGTTTAGTTCACATGGTCTATGTTGGTTAACAATTATTTTCCCTCATATAAAATGAAAGACAAGTAAATGAATGATTGACTAGAGTGACTTGTGTAGTTGGCTTAGTATAGGTAGTGGTATGGGACGCTAACTAGACATTGCACAAGTTGACTCTAAGGGAAGTCCTTGGAGATTGTACTTATGTAATATGATGATATGAAAGAATATGTTTATGATATATGATATTACTCTTACATGAATGTTGATCCTTATAATGAATATGTTATTGAGCTATTTTGTTATATGAAGCAAAGTTTTACTTATGGTCTGCTATCTTATCCACTTGGTTATGTGGGGTTATGGGGCTTCACATGACCATTGTACTTGCAGTTTGGGGATGGGATCATTGGCTGGTGTTTTTTATGTTATGTTTATATGATTTATTTAATATGAATTGTTAACGTAATTTTATGATAAGATGCCTATAATTATGATCATGTTTGATGTCAACATATTCCTTATCTTGTATACGTTATATGGTATGTGCATTGAAGATTTTTATATGGCTTGGAATGTTTCCTAAAGTTATAATAAATGATATTTTTTATGCATGTCCTTATGTCTTATGTGCATATATCCATACTTACTACATGTGGCGTACTAACCCATTTCTTTACATTACTACAACTGTATTTTCTGGCCATTGAAGCTTAAGGAGGTCGTCTTGAAGAAGCTTGGAACTCTTTCTCCTAGTCTTGGTAGGCCCTCATGTTCGGGGATGATATCTTTCATATTCTAGCTTGCGTAATTTTAGTAGTTTTAAGAGTACGCTATTTCCGTTATGTTCTTTGTATTCTTTTGTAATAAGACCTATATGGCATATTAACTATTATTGGCTAACTTCAAATTTGCACTCTTTAGATGGTTTCTATATATGTGAGATAATATTTTTAAAATATCGTATGTTTTTATAAACCTTAAGTATGACGTCGAAGTATACTTCATTAGTATATTAAAAGTTTTAAATATTTCCGAAAATTTAAATGTAAGATTGTGATGAAAGCTAAGAAGTGGCTTGTCTACGACCTCTAAGAGGTTAATGACGCCGATCGCGTTTGGATTCCATAATCCGGGCGTGAGAGGGCGTAGCATGTACGTATATTGAAAACGATGACTACCTGTGTCACGAAAAATTTGTCAAGGCGTGCATTCTTCAAACGTGGTTTGTGAACATAAGCTAGGCATCATCGTTCATGTATTCAAGATGGCATCAGCATCAGCCAAGGCCTACAAGCGACATACATGGCATGTGCGCATTGGCTTGGTGAAATCATTCTTGGCCTACATGCATTGGCCGAAGTCATATGACACCATCCAAGGCCTGCAACCATTAGATATGGAGTGTGCGCATCTACTGGTCTACATCACTTGTGGCCTGCTTGAATCGGCCAATGTCAGGCGACATCGTCAAAGGCATGCACACATCAAACATTGTGTGTGTGCATCGATTAGGAGACATCGCTCGTTGCCTACACACATTTCCCCATGGCAGACGACATTAGTCATAGCGTGCACATAGCAGATGTTGCATGTCCTTGTATTGGAAGACATCGAGGCATCGACCAAGGCATGCATGCATCAAACGTGTGTGACACATTGACTAGGTGACATCGGTCATGGCCAGCGCGCATCTGCAAAAAATAGAAAGCCATCGGTCATGACCTGCACTCATCGGGCGCAGCATGTGCAAGTACGGAAAATGATGCCTACCAATGTCAGGCAACATCTTCAAAGGCATGCATAAAAACGTGGTCTTTTCTCATCAGCTAGGCGTCATCGGTCATTTTCTACAAGCATCGGCCGTAGCATATGCGGAAGTGGCAAACAACGTCTTCAAATGGCATCATCATTAGCCAAGGCCTACAGGCTTCTCGCGTAGCTTGTGTCATTGGCTGGGCGATATCATTCGTGACCTACACGCATCGGCCAATGTCATATGACATCGTCTAAGGCCTGCAACCATTTGTGGCATGTGTGCATCAATTGGGCGACATCGCTCGTGGCGCGCATTGGCCAACCGAAGACGACATCTATCATGGACTGCACGCATCAGATATTGGACGTTCTTGTATTTTCAAAAAAAAGTCTTCCAATGTGAGGGCGCATCGTCCAAGTCATGCATGAATCAAATGTGGGGTGTGTGCAATTATAAGTCGTCATCGGTCATGGCTGCACACATCAACCATATCTTTTCCGCATGTGGCGAACGACGTCTGCCAATAGTATCAGCAAAAGTCAAGGCCTGCAAGCATCACCAATGGCGTGTGCGCATCTCTAGAATGACATTGATCATGTCATGCAAGCATCGGCCAACGTCAGATGACATCGGCCAAGGCCTTCACGCATCAAAATATGGAATGTGCGAATTGACTGGGCCACATCGCCTTGGCGACATCGGTTTGGGCCTGCATGCATCGGTCAAGCGACGTCGACCAACGAACAAAAACATCGTCAAAGGCATGCACACATCTGACGTGTCCTTCTCGCATAGGCAGACAACGGTACTCAATGGTAGGTACCATAAGTCAGGGGATGCATGATTCTTATAACGTGACATGTGTGCATCGTCTAGGTAAAATTGGTGTAGTGCATTAAGAGTTAATTATTTTTTAAATACATGTGACGTGGAATGTTCACGTCGGTCAACGACATGCATAATCGACGAGGAGACATTGGTCATGGAGTACCCGCATTAGTCATGGACCATGCACCTTGCTCAATCGATGTTGACCATGGACGTCCTGCATTATGAACATTACTTAGTTGTCTTCGGGCGTGGCCTACAAGCATTGTTAAGACGATTGCCTCTATTAGGCAACATCAAACGTGGTGTGTGCTCGACTTACATAGCATGTGCGCTTCTGGCAAATGACGATTGCCTCTATTAGGCAACATCAGTCAAGTCGTGAACACATCAAATGCGGTTTGCGCGCAATGGCAAGCGACATCGGTCGTGGTTTGCACGCATCAAACATTGCATATGTTCATCAGCTAGGCGATATTAGTCATGCCATGCGCATATCGGTCAACAATGGCCAACATCGGTCATGCCCTGCACACAACGGATGTGTGCATATGGAAAACGACATCTAACAATGTCAGGGGATATCGTCCAAGGGCTTTAATCATCAATCGAGTTGTGTGTGCATTGACTGGGTGACAGAGGTAGTTTCCTTCTCATATAAGCCAAGGGAGAATGAAATCGCTCATGGCATGTACGCATCTTCTTAATATGTGCGCATATGGAAAACAATGTCTCCAACCATCAGGCGACATTGGTCAAGGCCTACATGCATCAAACATGGTGTAAGTTCTATGGTAGGCGACATCAGTCATGGCCTGCACGCATCAGATGTTTCATGTGCTAATCAGCTTGGCCACATCGGTATTGGCATGCCCGCGTAGATAACGCAAGCCTTTATTGGTCATGGCCTTCTTGCATCGGACATGCGCATATGGCTAATGACATCTACCTCTATCAGGTGACATCATCCAAGGAATGCATGCATCAAATATGGTGTCTGCACGCATTGATCATGGCATGCATGCATTATTCATGGCCCACACACATTAATCATATCCTTCACGCATCTGGCGTAGCATGTACGTATATGGAAGCGACGCCTTCCAATGTAAGGCAACGTCTGCTAAGGCATGAATGCATCAAATGTGGTGTGCGCACATTACATAGGCGTCATCGGTCATTGTTTACAAGCATCGGACGTAGTATGTGCGTAAGTGGCAAATGACATCTTTCAATGACATCATCACAAACAAAGGCCTTCTATATTCACGCGTGGTGTGTGCGCATTGACTGGGAGAAATCATTCACGGCTTGCATGCATCGACCAATGTCATATGACATCAGCAAAGTCCTGTACGCATCAGTGTGTATCGGCTGGGTGAAATTGGAATTTTCCATTCACCATCAACTGATTTTGACATGCATCTGACGTGGAATGTGCACGTCCGCACACGGCACACATCATCTACTAGGAGACATTAGTCGTGGAGTACCCTCATCAGTCATGGCCTTTGCACCTTGCTAAACCAATGTCAATCGTGGACTGCCCGTGTTATGAAAATTACTAAGTTGTATTCTGGCGGGGACTACAAAAATCCTTCAACAAATTTTTGGAGTGGCCTACCTCTATATACCTTAGCATACATAAAACTGTTAGCAACGTCGGACATGGTCTGCTAACGTCGACTTTGTCTTGTACACAACGTTAAACATACATCGAACATGGCCTACATTAATCGATTTGCCGAAGTCGAACGTGGACTTCCCTTATCGTACTCAGCATACACACATCTGTCTGCTGACGTCAAACATTGTCTGGCTGCATTGCTTGTGGCCAACATACATCATTTGGAGGCGTTAGACGTTGTGTGACAGCATTGTTGAAATACCGGAACTTAGGGTGTGTTTCGTATGAAGGAAAATGTTTTCCATGGAAATTGTTTTCCTAGAAAATGTTTTCCTAGAAAATGTTTTCCTTGAAAATGTTTTCCTGGAAAACAAGTAGATTTTGGACTTATTTTCTCATGTTTGGTTGGTGAGTAGAAAATATTTTTTTCGAAATGATTTTTAGTGTTGATTTATGAATAAAAAATATTTATGAGGAACATCTTTCATTTTTACTAGAATAGAAAATAATTTATGAAATAAAAAATATTTTTTAAAAACAAATTTTTGGGGGTTGGGGTTGTGGGAGTGGGGGTAGTGAGGGAAGGCAGCAGGAGGGGCTAGGAGTGAAAAAATGAAAATTTGAAGTTGATAGTATTTTTAAAAAGAAAAATTAATTTCTTGGGGG
>NC_028638.1:3107998-3179951 GCF_001406875.1 Solanum pennellii | reverse complement strand
GGAAGGGGGCTGGGGGAGGGTGGTCAGGGATCGGGTGAAAAAATAAAATTTTGAAATTAAAAATATTTTTATTTTTTTGAAAATTGTTGTTTTCCCAAAAAAAATATAATTTGAAATTGGAGGAGAGCTTTGGAAAATGTTTTCCTTAATTTTTGAAGGGAAGTCATTTTCCTTAATTTTGAGGGAACAGAGTTGATTTGGAAAACGTTTCCATAACTTTTGCCCCAACCAAACATGAGAAAATTGGAAAACATTTTCCAGAAAATGATTTCCTTCATACCAAACACACTCTTAAGGTTACTATATTTATTTGTGAATTATTTGCGTTAGTTTCATATTTATTTCACAATTTTCCAATTTTTTTATAAATTAATAACACATTTTTTTAAATTTACCGGGAGATAAATAATTATTCAAAAAAATTGTTGAAATAATATAATTTACGGTTGCTATAACTATATGTGAATTTTTGGCGTAATTTATTTTTTTAATATTTTTCCTATTTTTTATTAATTAATTACTCATTTTTGGGATTCGATAAAAAAAATTCAAACAAATTTTTGAAATTATTGAATTTAAGGTAACTATATTTATTTTTGCATTTTTCGTGTTAATTTTATATTTTGATCATCCTATTTAAGTACATTAATTACTCATTAAAAAGATTTGCTCAAAATAATAAAAAGTACAAAAAAAGTTGAAATTGTTTGATTTAAGGTTACTCTATTTATTTGTGAATTTTTGGCGTTAATTATATATTTTCATAATATTAAATAATTACTTATATTCGTTATATGCCGAAAAAATAAAAATTCAAAAAAACATGTTGAAAACTATATTTTCATATATATATAAGTTATTTATAATAAATGGTAAATGTGTGTTTATACCTTAGAACGTACATATTAAGGTTGTACATGTTCATTATGATTCATTGGAAAAACGATATGTACTCCTCTATGTCAAAATCGGCGCAACGGAATCCAGAGATCCATGTGGGTCACGCATAGGACGTAGCATGTGGGCATCATACATGCACATCGACGAACGACTAACGACATTGTTCATGTCCCGCACACATCGGACGTGCGCATGTGAAAAATGACGTCCACCACATCAGGTAACATCGTAGAAGGCCCGCCACATCAAACATGGAGTGTGCGCATCGACGAAGTGACATGAGTCATGGATTGCGCGTATCAGCCAACAGCACATGACATTGGTCATGACTTGCACGCAACAGCATAATATGTGCGCATATGTCAAACGACGTTTGCATACGTCAGGCGGCATCGACCAAGGCGTGCACACATCAAACGTCGTGTGTTCGCATTGACTGGGAATTGGTCATGGCTTTCTTGCATCACACTTATCATGTGGGCTTTTGGAAAACAATGTTTTATAGTGTCAGGCGACAGAGGCTAAGGCCTGCATGCGTCAATGTTGTGTGTGAGCAACGGAAGAATACATTGGTCATAGTTTGCCACCTCAAACTAGGAAATGTCACTCGTTTCATGCGGACATCAATAGTGTGTATATGGAAAACATGTCTACTAATGTTACTAGATATCCTCAAAGGGTTTTACACATTAAATGGATTTTGTGCACATTGACTGGGCGACAAAGGTTGTGGCCTGCGCATATCGCCCAATGGAAAACGACATCGGTCATGGGCTGCACGCATCAGTGTAACATGTGTGCATATGGAAAACAAAAAATGTATTTGTCAAGCGACATTGGCCAAGACCAACACTCATCAAACATCGTATGTGCACAATGGCAGGAAAAATAAGTAATGGCATGCATGCATCAGATGTTGCATGTGCTAATCAACGTGGCAACATCACTCGTGGATTGCACGTGTCGACAACACATTCGTCATCAGTCATAGCTTGCTTGTATAAGATGTGAGCATATGGCTAACGACGTCTACTAATATCAAGCGACATCATCCAAGGAATGCATGCATCAAACATGGTCTGTGCGCATCGACTGGGCGACATCAGTAATGGCCTGCGCGCATTGGCTCACAACATAAATCATCCATCAAAGCTTGCATGAATTGAGCGTAGCATGTGCGTATATGGAAAACGACGACTGCCAATGTCCGGTGACATCTTCCTTGACATGCATGCATCAAACGTGGTGTCTGCACATTAGCTATGCATCATCGGTCATGGCCTGCAAGAATCGGACGTAGCATGTGCGCAAGTGGCAAAAGACATCTTACAATGGCATCTGCATCGGCCAAGGCCTATAAGCTTCACGTATGGCGTATGTGCATCGGTTTGGTGACATCATTCATGACCTACACACATCGGTCAAAGTCATATGACATCGTCCATGTCTTGTAAACATTAGTTGTGGCATGTGCATATTGACTAGGCAACATCAGTTGTGGCCTTCTTGCACCGTCTTATGTTAGGAGACATCGACCAAGGCATGCACACATCAAACATTCTGTGTGCTCATCGATTGCGCGACACCGGTCATAACTTACGCATTGTCTAAAGGCAAACGACATCAGTCATTTCATGGATGCATCGGATGTTGTATATGCTTGTATTGGATAACGATATCTGCAAATGTCATGAAGCATCGGCAAAAGCATGCACACATCAAATGTGGTGTGTGCGCATCGTCTAGGCGACATCGGTCATGTCCTGCATACATTAGACATAGATTGTTCGCATGTGGAAAACGACGTGTGCAAATGGCATAAGCAACAGCCAAGGCCTGCAAGCATCACCCATGGCGTGTGCGCATAGGTATGGAGACATCGTTCATGGCCTGTGAGCATCGGACAACATCAAATCTTGAGTGTGCACATTTGCTTGGTGACATCAGTTGTGGCTTGTGCACATCGGCTTGGCAACATTGGTTGTGGCCTCCATGTATCAATCAGGAAAGGTCAGCCAACGATGGACAACATCATCAAAAGCCTGCTCGCATATCACGTGTCTTGAGCGCATCGGCAGGTTATGTAAGTCAACAACAGGTACCATCACTCAAGGCAGGCATGCATCTAATGTGGCATGTGCGCAACGGCTGGGCAAAATTTGCCTCTTCCATTAAAATCAATCAATTTTTACATGCATCTGATGTGGAATGTGCACATCGGCCAATGGCACGCGTCATCAACCTATAGACATAGGCCGTGGAGTACCCGCATCAGGCATGGCCTATGCATATTACTCAGCCGACGTCGACCGTTGACTGCCCGCATTGTGCACATTACTTAGTCCTCTTTGGGCATGGCCTACAAACATCGTTCAACAAATATTTTGTGTTGCCTTCCCCATCGGCCATGACCTACACACAACTGTCAGCGACGTCGGCCATGGCCTACTTTCATCTACTTTGTTGTGCACACAATATTAAACCAATATCGAATGTGCCTTGCATACATCGATTTGCTGACATCGAACGTGGTACTCCTTTATCGTATTTAGAATACGCACATCGGTCTGCCGACTTCAAACGTAGTCTGGCTGCATCCATCGTGGCTTGCATACATAGTTTTGGGACTTTGGACGTTGCATAACCCCTTGTTGAAATAAAGGGACTTAAGATAACTATATTTTTTATGACTTTTTTGGCGTTAAATTCATAATTTTTCTTAATTTTCCTATATTTTAAAAATTAATCACACATTTTTTGGGATTTGCCGGGAAAAAAATAATTATTCAAAAAAAGTTTAAATTGTTGAATTTAAGGTTAATTTAATTATATGTGAATTTTTGGCGGAAATTATATACTTTTATCATATTTTTCCTATATTTTATTAATTAATTATTCATTTTCGGAATTTGACAAAAAAAATTAATTCAAAAAAATTGTTGAAATCGATTATTTAAGGTAACTATATTTATTTATCAATTTTTGGCGTTAATTTTATATTTTTATCATACTTTTCCTATATTTTATAAATTAATTTCTCTTTATCGAAATTTGCTCAAAAAAATTAAAATTACAGAAAATTGTTCAAATCTTTGAATTTAAGGTTATTCTATATATTTGTGAATTTTTGGCGTTGATATAATATTTTCATGATATTAATTTTATTTTTATTTATTAATTACTCATATTCGTGATTTTCCCGAAACAATAAAAATTCAAAAAAATTTGTTTAAAACTGTGTTTTTATATATAAAAAAGTTATTATGATAAAAAGCAAATGTGTATTTGTACCTTAGAACGTACATATTTGGTTGTACATGTGCATTATGATTCATTGGAAAAACGATGCCTACTCCTCTAAGTCAAAATCAGAGTAACAAAATCATGAGCTCCACTTGGGACATCAATAGTGCGACATGACTCGTGGCTTACGTGCATCGACCGACGAATAACGACGTTGGTCATGGCCTGCACATAATGGCGTAACATGTGTGCATAGGACAACAAACGTTTATAGACGTCAGGCGACATCAGCCAAGTCTTGCACACATCAAACGTGGTGTGTGCACATCTGAGGTAGCATGTGCGCTTTTGAAAACAACTTCTTCCATTGTAAGGATACATCGACCAAGGCCTACACACATCAAAAGTGATGTGTGTGCCAAGACAGGTACATCAGTCATTGTTTGCACGTATCAAACGTTGCATGTGTGCATAAGCTAGCGAAAGTTGTCATGGCATGCACACATCGGCCAACGACCACTGACATCGGTCATGTCATGCATACATCGGAAGTGCGCAAATGGCAAATGAAGTCTACCAATGTCACGAAACATCATCCAAGGACTCCACATATCAAAAGAGTTGTGTTCTCATTTATTGGGCGATAAAGATTGTGGTCTACGCATATCGGCCAATGGAAAATGACATCGGTCAAGGCCTTCATCTATTAGTGTAACATGTGCACATATGCAAAACAGCGTCTGAAGATGTCAGGCGACATTGGCTAAGGACTACACACATCAAACGTGGTGTGTGCGCAATGACACGTGACATCGGCGTGGCTTGCATGCATCACATGTTGCATGTGGTAATTGATTTACCGTGGTTTATATGGTATTTTAATACTTTTTCCTTAAGTTTAGTGCGTCCAAAAAACTTTTTATACTAATTTTTATGTATGTTTCTCTTTATTTGCAGGAAATCTGTCTAAAAGATGAATGTGGAGGTTTTTGAGCAAGAAGTACAGAAAAGTACCACCTACGGAGATTGTGACGGTTCGTCGTGCTCGTGACGGTCCGTAGGTGGCATCGTAGTGCAGCTGCTGAAGAGATGGGGAAGTCTGACCAAGTGTGGGGTTACGGAGTGCGTGACGGACCATCGTAGCCATGACGGTCCATCATGCTGGTTCGTCGTGAAGATCAGAGAAGTAGTCCAGTACCCAAATTCCAAGAGTTTAAGTGTTTTGGAACGGAGACCCTCGACGGATCGTTGTGCCTGTGACGATCCGTCATACCTGCTGTCGAGGGTAATGAAGAGAGCAGCAGAAGAAATTGCACAAGTATGGGACGACGGAGTCCATGACGGTCCGTCGTGACCACGACTATCCGTCGCGAGGTCCGTCGATCCTGCCGCGTTTTGACAGATTTCCAACAACTAGAGTCCTTATTTACTTTGGTTTTTATTTTTTTATAAATAGTTCGAAAAACCCCATTTTTGAGGTTAGACCCTTGATTATTTTTAGACTCTTTGTTAGACTCTTTGTTCTTGAATTAATTTCAGTAATTGATTGTTGGTGATTTTTGTCGATTAATCAAGTGAACTTTCGGATTTTACTCTTTCCCATTGAGGTAAGTGCATGAATTCTTATTATATATTTGAATATTGTGATTATGACTATGGGTAACTAAACTCCATAACTAGGGTTGTGGGAACAATTGGCGAATAATGAGGTAAAACCTAACTAAAATAACAATTCTAGAAAAGTGTCTTGCATGTATTGATAATTCTTTAGCTTAGAAGTCTTTTTAACGGATGACCAACGTTAGAACTCGCCTTAATGCTACTTTCCCGACCAAGGAGGTAGATAATAGGAAAAGAATTATCAACATAGATTTAGTGTATAGTATCTAATAGGCTAATATTGATTTGTACGAGTTAATAACTTAGTCAAATATCGAATTCGATGCTTAATATGAGGTAAAGATAAGGGTTAGTATAGCAACACACGTAGCCGACCAAGGTGCGGAGTGAAATTTTAGATGCCGGACCAAGGATTTGGAAATACATAACTTATCACTTTGCATGCAAGATACTAGGAAAGAATTGTTATAATAAGAATTATCAAGTTATGAACCTGTGGGGAACACGTAAACCGTAGTTACTTTAATTAATCGATTAAACTCCAACATTTGAAGCCGTTAGTTGTCTCCTTCAATTTCGCTAGTTATTTTCATCTATTTAGAAATAGAAAACCCCCCTTTTATCATTTTTTCTTTCCAAGGAAGTAATTTACTGAACAATAGTAATAATAGATTAAAGTTAAGTTTAAACTATTTTCCTCATGGGAACGATCCCAACCTCATTAGTTGGGTTATTTACTTGACACGACCGCTTTACTTCTTATTTCAGAAGTAAAATTGAGCGTATCAAATTTTGGTGCCGCTGTCGGGGGAAAGTAGCTTTTAGATTAACTTAAACTTATTACTATAATTTAGTTGATATTTTCTTGATTTTACTTTGTTTTATTGTTTTTGATTCTTGCATTACCATCTTCCTTGTATGCCAAATACACGGAGAGGAAGAGAACCCTTGTTACCCTACGATCACGAATTAGAGCGTACACTATGCAACATGAATTGAAACTTGCGAATTAATGATGATGATCCATACCAGAACATCCCAGGTCCGATTGATGTTCATGGTCAGTTGTTACCCGATGCTCCGGGTGAACACCAACACAGGGGACAAAATCCCTCTCCACGGCCCCAAGAATACTACAGAGGCTATGACAATATAGCCGACTGCGATGGGCAACTTGTCTTGCCTCCTCTACCACCAGGCCACACCTTTGTGGTAACTAGTAGCCTGATGCAAATGCTCACTGCCAGAGGTTTGTTTTCAGGGCTACCTTCTGAGGATCCACATGCCCATATAGCTAAGGTTAAGGCAGTGTGTAAAAGCTGTGTAGGGAGGCCTGACTTGGACTTGGATGTAATAGGGCTAAGAGTGTTTCCTCTCTAACTGATGGGAGAGGCTGCAATATGGTTCACTGAGCTCCCTTACAACTTAATTTTCACTTGGAACCAACTAAGGGACGTTTACTTAGCACGCTACTACCCGGTCTCCAAGAAAGTAAACCACAAAGACAGAGTGAACAACTTTGTGGCACTACTAGGAGAGTCAGTTAGTAGTTCTTCGGATAGATTCACCTCGTTTTTGAGAAGCGTACCCAATCACCTAATAGATGATGAGTCACTGAAGGAATACTTCTATCGGTGACAGGATGATAAACATAATGCGGCGTAGGATACTATAGCGAGTGGTTCTTATGGGGAGTGTCCTTATGCTGAGATTGCTGAAAAGTTAGAAAAATCTCCCGGAACAATAAAGATTGGAGTACTAGCAAGTCAAATACAGGGAGAAACACCTTCGCAGTGCAATCCACTCACAACCCAGCCACAGATGAGATCCGTGAAGAGATGGCACAGATGAAAACTAAGCTTGGGTTGGTATTAAAACATATCACTAGGGGTGTAGAAAAGATAAATGCAGTTAAGTACTTGTCTAAACCACCACCACCTAATGATGAATGCTATTATGCGGAGGATTCCTATGCAGTAAATGAGCAGACGGGGGGTTTCCGACCGAGTTCCCAAGGATCAAATCAGGATAATTGGCGCCAACGTCAAAGGAACCAAGGTCGGATCTATGGTAACTATAACCGTGAGGGTCATTATGTCCTAGATGGAAACTACAACCGCTACAACAACTTCAACAGGGGTAACTACGGTAATAGAAATGATAGGAATGGGCCCTATGTCCCTCCTCATAATCGTGAAGTTACTTCTAGGGATGGTGAGATAGTATGGCGCAAGATGAGGATATGTTGCACAAAAAGATGAGGAGGTTCGATGCTAGTGATGAGCACATTAAAGAGTTAAGGAGTGATTTAGCGGGTATTGGGCAAAGAGTCGATACACATGCAATATCGATTAAGCAGATCGAGTTGCAAATGGCCCAATTATCTGCGACTGTGAACACACGGCAACCAGGCACTCTTCCTAGAAACACTGTCCAAAATCCAAAAAATGATGCACATTGTATGGCAATCACTACTCGGGGGTGTAAGCAAACCATTGACCCACCTATGCCGTCTAATGAGGAAAAGGTGAGAAAGGATAATGATAAGGTGGTAGAGGGTAGTGGTGATGCAGAAGATAGCATTGGAAAAGATGCAGAAGTCCCTATAAAGGTAATTCCCATGCCTAGACCACCCCCCCTTTCCTCAGAGATTAGTGAAAAAGACCGAGGATGGTAAATATCGGTATTTTATAACAATCCTGTACCTTTTGTAGAAGCTCAAGAACAAATGCCCGGTTATGCCAAGTTTATGAAAGATCTGGTTACAAAGAAAAGATCTGTCACTTTCGAAGATGATGATAGAATGCAGCATTGTAGTGCTATTGCTACAAGATCTCTCGTACAAAAGAAACAAGATTTGGGTGCGTTCACTTTTCCTTGTACAGTCGGTTCATTACATTTTGCGAAAGCATTATGTGATCTGGGGGCAAGCATAAATCTCATGCCCATCTCGATTTACAAGAAGTGGGGTTTGGGTGACCCAAATCCCACCGCTATGCGGATACTTATGGCTGATCGAATAGTGAAAAGGCCTATAGGGATACTCCACAGTGTGCTAGTAATAGTGGAGTCATTCATATTTCCGGCAGATTTTGTTATTCTTGATTGTGAAATCAATTTTGAAGTGCCTATTATTCTTGGGAGGCTATTCCTTGCTAAGGGTAGAGCCTTAGCTGATATTGAAAAGGGGCAGATGAAATTTCGGTTGAACAATGAAGAAGTGACCTTCAACATTTGTAGGTCCATAAGGCAGAGTGGTGAGCCCCAGTCGGTATCTTCCATATCCCACAAAGAAAAGATGAAAAAGGATAATGAACTAAAAATTGAAAAATGAGATTTTATGGTTGGGGATTTGGTGCTTTTAGACAGTTCTAGGTTGCGTTTGCTTCTGGGCAAGCTCATGTCCAAACAGATTGGCCTTTACTTAATTACCCAAGTATTCCCTCATGGAGAAGTTGAGTTAGAAACCAAGGAGGGAGTGCAGTTTAAGGTGAATGGAGAACAAATAAAACTCTATTTTGGGCATACTGCATCGGTGAATGAAGTGATACAGGCATACCATCTTGATGAAGGCTGAGTAATCAAGTGTCCTCAGTCGTACCGCGACGTTAAATCAGGCGCTTGTTGGGAGGCAACCCAATACATATAGTTTTTTTTTTCTTTCTAGTAATGGTAGAATTCTCTACTAATGATTTTTTTAAATTTGCAGGCACATCACCATGAAATTCTGCAGAAAATCACTCTGCAGCAGTCACTGCCGGATACATCGACGGACGGTTGTGCTTGTGATGGTCCGTCGCATGAATCCATCGTGCCAGGTACATCTTTTGGTTATTTTCAAACTAGGGCACACGCGATGGAACCAATGACGGACCGTCGCACATGCGACGGACCGTCGTCGGGGACTCGTCGCGTCATTAATGAAGCGTTCCTGACCCGACCCGATAGGGGTTTTTAAAAATTCTTAACATTTAAAAACCCCACCCCCTTAATTTCACCCCATTCCTTCCCTCTTCCTCCCATTTCCCTCCCTTTTTAACTTCCAAAGATCATAACCCCCTCTCTTACAACCGATCATTTTTTCCAAATTCCCCAATTCCTAAAATTCACTATCTACTATTTGAAGTCTGCTGCTGTGGGTCTCTACTTGATCACCAAGTACCTTCCTCTCTTGTTTTTTCTCAAATTCTCAGGTATGTGTCTCTAATTTCTACTCATTTACACTGCATTTTTGTTTATAAATTAGTATTAGCCTAGTTATTCTTGATAGGTTTATTCTTTAATAAAATTCTTTCTAACCTAGGTTGAGAATCCTCGAAATAGCCGTGTTAAAACTCTAGAAATAGGTGCTTTAGCATTGCTGGTTTACTAGGTAGTTGGGTTACATAAATGTAGGTTAAAACACTAACAATTCCATTTGGGTCGTAGGGGATTAATGGGGCATCCCCAGTTCTGTCACTGAGTGATAGAACGAGACCCCGATGATGGACCGTCATGGGAACGACGGACCGTCATTGGGTCCGTTCCAACAGCTCTAACACCCCACTGACCAATTTTCTCCAAGTGTCCACCAACGAACACATGCGACGGACCGTCGTTCCCATGAAGGTCCGTCCTGCACAACCGTTCTTGTTGTTAGAGACCCTTTTCCTAAGGGTCTCTCACTTTTTCTAAGTGTCCTCCAACATCTACGACAGACCGTGTTACCCATGACTGTCCGTCCTGCATAACCGTAATGACGGTCAAAGACCCCTCTCTTTAGGGTCTCCATATTTTTCCAAGTGTCCTCTTACGGACAACAATGACGGACCGTCATACCCTCGACAGCCCGTCCTGCATGACCGTTATGACGGTTAGACACCTCTCTCCAAAGTGTCTCCATATTTTTTTCAAGAGTCCTCGGACGGACACCTACGACGGACCGTCATACCTCTGACGGTCCGTCCTGCATGAACGTTATGACGGTCAGAGACCCCTCTCCAAAGGGTCTCCATATTTTTTTCAAGTATCCTCTGACGGACACCTACGACGGACCATCATACCTGGGACATGCATCTACCGTCATTCTTGTTAGAGACTTTCCTTCATGGTTCTCCATATAAACATAGTGTAAGTAAGACACGACGGACCCCATGACGGCTCATCGTGAGTACGACGGGCCATCACCAGGTCCATCGTGTTTCACTGTTACTATAGAAATGTCATTACATCTTAACTCTTTTATTTATTTTGTGTGGTTTTGCTTGTCTTGTTTGATCCTCTTAGTACTAATATTGATTCTTTACAGGAACTATCTATTATGGTACCAAAACAAGATCGAATCTATGCACGCGAGCGATCGAAGTCTCTCGCCCCGTCTGCCCGCCTGGTCATTTGCTCTGATGATGAGCGTGACCCTGAGTACGTGCCCCTAGGCACTTCCAACCCATTCTGAGTTGCACGTGCTGCCAGAGCCACACCCAAAAAGGTGGCGTTCGGCGTAGTCACTGCCTCCCAGTCTGATGAGGAGCGCACACTGACCGGCACACCTTCTGGGTCAGCTACTAATGAAGAAGGAGCGTCTGTCTCCTTCGGAGTTTCGTGGTCGGAGGAAGCCTCCGGACCTGCTGATGTCCCTGCACCCGCCACCGCTGCACAGCCTGCCTCGTCTGATGAGGCTGACAGTTCGGGATCAACACCCGATTCACCGACTCGTGCTCTGTCCCCGGTTACCGACCAGCCCAACCGGTGGTGTGTCGACGGGCAGTATCAAGTCTATTCTGATGCAAATTTCTTGAATGAAAAATGAGTCATGACTCAGACACTTACATGAGCCATCGCTGAGAGAGACCTCCAAGAGGTGGATGGCCCTGCACTTGTCCGTTGATGGAAAGGGTGTTGACTGGGTGACCGAGCCGAAGGGAGACATCAAGAAGGCTAACCTGACCTTCACGGCAAAGTTTTTGTGGTTGATTGTCCGCCACTGCCTTTCCCCCACAGTCGCTTATAATATAGTCACATGGGATCGAGCAGTACTGATGGCGGTGATGATAGCCGAGTTTGAGGTGGATTTTGCTTGGCTTCATCAGGCGGTCATGCACGAGAGGACTTGTAAAGTCATAACTACTTACCCTTTTCCGTGCATGATATTTTCTCTATGCAGGTCCGCAGGTGTGCCTATATGGCACGTTGATCAGCTCAAGACCCCGCTGGGCACTGTTGATGTCCGCCTCATCAGGGATGAGGCCAATGAGTTGGCTCCACGCAGAGGGCCCCGTCAAAAGTTGTCCACTTGGTGAAAATCTGGCTGATATTGCAGCACAGGCCCGCACGGCTACCCAGGCGGCTTCCACTAACACTACCCCAGTCGAGTCTATCCCGGATAGTAGCATTGCCCTGAGCTCCTCTCGCTCAGCCACTTTCTCCGCTTTGGTCCCGCTTACTAGGGTCCTGAAATTAGAGGCACAGATTGCTACACTCCTGCATCACATCCAGCCTGGGATGCAGAGGTCTATTGCTGAGGCAGAAGAGCGCTTGGAGCGGAGAATGGTCCAGCACACAGAGCGGAATATCGCTGAGGTTCATCAGCGCTTGGACGCTTTTGAGTTCCGGGTGCTAGCCCGTCCAGCCCCTCAGGTAGATGTGTCGACCCTTCAGGCTGCAGTCGACAGTCTTCGCGCAGACATTGATATGATCTTAGAAGCTAGGGTGCCTGAGTCTGAGGCCCCTTCTGTAGAGCCTGCTGAAGACACAGTGATGGCGGCCCTATTCGCCACATCAGAGATTCCACCACCTCCCCCCCGAGAGCATGCCAAGAGGCGTAGGGGTCGAGAGGAGGATGAAACTCGAGCACGGAAGAAGGAGCGCCGTGATATTGAGGCTGCGAGGAGAGCCTCGCTTGCTGATGAGGAGATGCGTCAGATGAGAACAGTAGAGTTAGCTGTTGGGGAGTCTAGCTCCAGAAATGTGGAGATAGCGGGAGGCACTGCTGATAGTGATGTTGATGCTGAGGACACTACTGAGGGTGTCCAGATTACAGAGGTAGTGGGTTCCAGCGAACCGGACCCACCAGCTTGCTGATCATCGGTGCTTTGCGCCCTAGGTTTGCTTCACCTACCACTCTAGTATTTCAACTTTTTATGCATTGGGGACAATTGCATGTCTTTTTTTTTGGGGGTGGGGTAAATGGAAAGTGAGTGCTAGGATGAAGTCTAAGTATCCCATTTCACTATCCTCTTTTGGGGTTTTCTTGCCTGTGTTCTTTTTCCCCAAGAGACTGATTATTTTTTCTGTTGAACCGGCATGTCTATATCTTGTGTACATAGTTTAATTGTGTAGCATGATGGCTAAAATGATATCCTGATAAAATTGAAAATGATGCACCACTAGGCATAGTAATTGATAAATGTCTGGCTCTAATCATGACATAGAGGTACACCACTGCATGACCCTAAGTTTAAAATTCGAACTAGGTGTCTGATAATCTGGTAGAGCAATGAGATGTCAAGTGAGTGTGAGGAAGATTTAAATAGTCCACTATTTGTACTGAGCCAGAACTTGCGTGGTTAGTCCTGCTAAAAGTATATTGTAATAGACAATTAGGAAAGGATCATAGGACCTTTCTTTTTCACCCTAACTGTTTTTTTTTTGAGGATAATGTGTTGTCCCTGGTCCCTCTTTGGACATGTGCACCTCAGCTTATGCCAAAAGCATAAGTTGAGGGTGGCTAAAGTCGTAAACAACCCTTTTTATGGCCCTGACCCAACTTTGGGTATTGAGTACTTTGACTCATGGCAAAGCCACGGGTTGAGGGAGGCTATTATGAGGAATGCTCTTGAAAGTGGGGTTGAAAGAACAAAGAGAGAGAAAGAACAAAAGTAAAGTGACTCAATAATTAGTTAAAAGAAAAGTAAAGAAAAAAAAATATTCAAGAAATACAAGCAAGAAAAGAAGAGAGTCACTTACACAAATGAAGAAAGAAGGAAAAATAGCACGGTGAAAGAATATGAGAAACAAGGCAAAATTAAATGATAGAAAATGGTATGTTTAGCCGATATGTCAAGGAGGGAAAAAAGTCACTAATGTATACCTAAATATACCCTACCTGACCCTGAGCCTATGTTACAAGCTAAGAAAGTCCTATCGTGATCCTAAGAGTTGTATAACGAACTTAAAGCAGTGAAAATAAGGGCAAGCTTATGGAAATATGTATGAATGAGTGTCAATTTGTTCTGAGAGTGAATGTTGAAATGTAATCCTTATACTCAAACTGAAATCATTGGGTGAAAAATGAGGATTTTGTTTTGAAGTGAGGACACTAGTAGCAATACCGGAAATATTAGCACCTCGGTGAGAAATTGAAGATGATAGGTGTTAGTGCATGGTGAGTCTGTGTCATGGTCTGATTCCACATAATTCAAGCCTAATAGTGATAGCATGCATAAACATAATGAGACTGATCTGGATTGATAGCCAAATGATTGCGAAAGATAAAACATGGATACTATTGTACAAAGATTTTGTATTGAGCCATAGTGCGTCGCTTGAAAACAAACAATTAATTTTAGTTGAGGGTGTTGATATACCGTGGTTTCACGGTATTTTTAATACTTTTTCCTTAAGTTTAGTGTGTCCAAAAGCCTTTTTGTACTAATTTTTATGTATGTTTCTCTTTATTTGCAGGAAATCTATCTAAATGATGAATGCGGAGGTTTTTGAGCAAGAAATACAGAAAAGTACCACCTACAAAGCTTGTGAAGGTTCGTCGTGCTCGTGACGGTCCGTAGGTGGCATCGTAGTGCAGCTGCTGAAGGAAGATGAGGAAGTCTCACCAAGTGTGGGGTTATGGAGTGCGTAACGGACTGTCGTAGCCATGATGGTTAGTCCTGCTGGTTCATCATGAAGATCAGAGAAGTAGTCCCAGTACCCAAATTCCAAGAGTTCAAGTGTTTTGGAACGGAGACCCTCGATGGATTGTTATGCCTATGACGATCCTTCATACCTGTCGTCGAGTGTAATGAAGAGAGCAGTAGAAGAAATTGCACAAGTATGGGACGAGGGAGTCCATGACGGTCCATCGTGACCACGACCATCCGTTGTGAGGTCCGTCGATCCAGCCGCGTTTTGACAGATTTCCAGCAAATAGAGTCCTTGTTTAATTAGGTTTTTATTTTTTTATAAATAGTTCGAAAAACCTCGTTGTTGAGGTTAGACCCTTGATTATTTTTAGACTCTTTGTTCTTGAATTAATTTCAGTAATTGATTGTTGGTGATTTTTGTTGATTAATCAAGCGAACTTTCGGATTTTACTCTTTCTCATTGAAGTAAGTGCATGAAATCTTATATCATATATTTGAATATTGTGATTATGACTATGGGTAACTAAACTCCATAACTAGGGTTGTGGGAACTATAGGCGAATAACGAAGTAAAACCTAACTAAAATAACAATTCTAGAATAGTGTCTTGCATGTATAGATAACTCTTTCGCTTGGAAGTCTTTTTAACGGATGGCCAACGTTAGAACTCGCCTTAATGCTACTTGCCGGACCAAGGAGGTAGATTATAGAAAAAGAATTATCAACATAGATTTAGTGTATACTATCTAATATGCTAATATTGATTGGTACGAGGTAATAACTTAGTCAAATATCAAATACGATGCTTAATATGAGGTAAAGATAAGGGTTAGTATAGCAACACACGTAGCCGGACCAAGGTGCGGAGTGAAATTTTCTATATTCCGGACAAAGGATTTAGAAATACATAACTTATCACTTTGCATGCAAGATAGTAGGAAAGAACTGTTATAGTTAGAATTATCAAGGTATGAACCTGTGCGGAACACGTAAACCCTATTTACTTTTATTTATCGATTATACTTCAACATTTGAAGCTATTAGTTGTCTCCTTAAATTTTGCTAGTTATTTTCATCTATTTAGAAATAGAAAACCCCTTTTTATCATTTTTGCTTTCCAAGGAAGTAATTGACTGAACAATAGTAATAATAGATTGAAGTTAAGTCTAAACTATTTTCCTCGTGGGAACGATCCCAACCTCATTAGTTGGGTTATTTACTTGAGACGACCGCTTTACTTCTTATTTGAGAAGTAAGTTTGAGCGTATTAGTAATAAGATTTGTGACATCAGTTGTGGCATGCACGCGTTGACAAAGCCAGCCGTCATCGGTCGTGCGTGGTTGCATCATACATGTTCCTATGGATAATGATGTCTACTAACATCAGAAGATATCGTCCAAGGCATGCAAGCATCAATTATGGTTTATGGCATCAGCTGGGCATCAATCATGGCCTGCACGCATTGGACAACAACAAAAGACATTGGTCATAGCCTGCACATATCGGGCATAGCATGTGCATTTATGGAAAATGACGTTTGCCAATGTCAGACGACATCTACCAAAGCATGCATGTATCAAATGTGGTGTGTGCACATCATCTAGGCGTCATCGATCATTGTCTACAAGCATCGGACGTAGCATGTGCATAAATGGCAAACGATGTCTTCCAATGGCATCAACATCAGGCAAGGTCTACAAGCTTCACAAATGGCGTGTGCGCATCGTCTATGTGACATCATTTGAGGCCTACATGCATCGATCAATGTTATACGACATCGTTCAAGTACTGCAGGCATCAGTTGTAGCGTGTTCACATTGGCTGGGGGACATCAGTCATGGCCTGCACGCATTGGCCAATAGAATAATACAACAGACATGGCCTGCACGCATCGCACATAGCATATAAAACGATGCCTACCATTGTCAGACGATATCTTCCAAGGCATGCATGCTCCAAACGTCGTTTGTTTGCATCGAATGGTTGACATCAGTCATGGCCTACATGCATTGTCTAATAGCAGAAGACATCGGTTTGCATGCATCGTGCGTAGCATGTGCGTATATGGAAAATGATGCCTGCTATTGTCAGGCGACATCTACCAAGGCATGCATGCATCAAACGTGGTGTGTGCACATCGGTCATTGTGTTCAAGAATTTGACGTAGCATGTGAGCAAATAGCGAACATCGTCTTCCAATGGCATCGACTTTAGCCTAGGCCTGCAAACTTCACTCATTGCGTGTGCACATCGGATGGGCGGCACCACTCGTGGCTTACACGCATCGGCCAATGTCATATGACATCGGCAAGGCCTGCAAGCATTGCACCTCGGCTGGGCGACATCAATTGTGGCTTGTGCGCACCTACAAATTGAAGAAGACAATGTTTATGGCCTGCATGCATCAGGCGTATCATGTGCGCATATGGAACACGATACCAGCCAATCCCATGCGACATCTGCCAAGGTATGCATGCATAAAACGTGGTGTGTGCACATCATCTTGGCGTCATCGCTCATGGACTGCAAGCATCAGACGTAGCATGTGGGCAGGTGGCAAACGACATCTTCCAATGACATCAGCATCAACCAAGGCCTAGAAGCTTAACACATGGCGTGTGCGCATCGGCAGGGCGACATAATTCATGGCCTACACGCATCATCCAACGTCATATGAGATTGTCCTAGGCCTGCGACCATTAGGTGTGGTGTGTGCGCATTGACTGGACAACATTAGTTTTCGCCTGCTTACATCGGCCAATGTCAGGCAATATCGTCCAAGGCATGCACGCATCAAACATTGTGTGTGAGCATTGGTTGGGCGACATCGGTTGTGGCTTGTGTGCATTGGCTTAAGGCAGACAACATTGGTCATGACCCGCACGCATCGGATGTTGCATATTCTTGTATTAGCAAACGATGTTTTCCAAAGTCACGCGCCATAGAAGAAGGCATGCACACATCATATGTGGTGTGTGCGTATCGGTTAGGCGACATCGATCATTTCCTGCAGGCATCATACATATCTTGTGCACATATGGCGAATGACGTCTGCCAATGGCATCAGCAACAGCCAAGTCCTGCAAGAATCACCTATGGCGTTTGCGCATTAGTAGGGAGAAATCGGTCATGGACTGCAAGCATCGACCAATATCAGATGACTTCAACAAAGGTCAACATGCATCAAACTTGGAGTGTGTGCATCAACTGGTCGACATGTGTCATGGCATGTGCACATCAGCTTGGCGACATCGGTCATGGATTGCACACATTGGACAGGCGATGTCGGCCAATGGCAGATAGCATCATCAAAGACCTGCACATATTTGACATGTCATGCGCGCATCAGCAGGCTACACCACTCAACGAC
The DNA here is from genome assembly GCF_001406875.1 of Solanum pennellii. Classification (NCBI taxonomy): domain Eukaryota; kingdom Viridiplantae; phylum Streptophyta; class Magnoliopsida; order Solanales; family Solanaceae; genus Solanum; species Solanum pennellii. Next base: position 3,161,980 of record NC_028638.1, on the reverse strand, counting down.
AGGTGCCATCAGTGAAGGCATGGATGCATCTAATGTGGCATGTGTGCATCTAGTAGGTGAAATTGACCTTTTTTATTCAGCAACAACCACTTTTTACATACAATTAACGTGGAATGTGCATGTCGTCCAATGACATGCGTCATCAACTAGGAGACATTGGTCGTGGAGTACCCGCATTTGTCATGGCCTATGCACCTTGCTCAACCGATGACGACTATGTACTGCCCGCATTGTGAATATTACATATTCGTCAGACGTTGCATGACCGCATTGTTTAAGTAAAGGAACTTAAGGTTACTATGTTTATTTGTTAATTTTTGGAGTTAGTTTCATATTGTTTTCACAATTTTCGTATTATGTTTTTATTAATTATGCATTATTTTTTTTGGATTTGTCAGGAGAAAAATTATTATTCAAAAAAATAATTTAAATTGTTGAACTTGTTGAATTTAAGTTTACTATAATTATATGTGAATTTGGCGTAAATTATATAATTTTATCACAGTTTTCCTATTTTTTATAAATTGATTACTCACTTTTGGGAGTTGACAAAAAAATAAATTTTAAAAAATTGATTAAATTTCTGAATTTAAGGTAACTATATGTATTTATGTGTTTTTGGCGTTAATTTAAATTTTTTTTTATCAATTTTGTCCCTTTTTTTTATAAATTAATTACTCATTCTCGAGATTTGCTCAAAAAATAAAAATTACTAAAATAATTATTGAAATTGTTGAAAATAAAGTTACTCTATTTATTTGTAAATTTTTGGCGTTAATTTTATATTTTTATAATATTAATTCGATTTTTATTAACTAATTACTTATATTCGTGATTTGCAGAAAAAATAAAAATTCAAAAAAGAATTGTTCAAAAATATATATTTATATATATAAAGGTTATTTAATATAAAAAGCATGTGTGTGTTTTTACTTTAGAACGTACATATTTAGATTGTACATGTTCATTATTATTCATTGGAAAAACATTGCCTACTCCTCTAAGATAGAATCGGCGCAATGGAAGCAAGAGCTCCATTTCGACGACATGTAGCGCGTAGCATGTGGGCTACAGACATGCGCATTGGCGAACGAAAGACGACATCGGTCATGGCCCGCACATATCGGACGTGCGCACATGGAAATGACGTCCACCAACATCAAGCGACATCCTCGAAGGACCGCACCCATTAAACGTTGTGTGTGCGCATCAATAGAGTGACACCAGTCGTGTCTTGTGCGCATTGCTCAACGGCAGACGAAATTATCATGGACTGCACGAAATGGCGTAACATGTGGCCATATGGCAAACTACGTTTGCAGACGTCTAAAGAAATCAACCAACGCCAACACGCATCAAATGTGATGTTTGCGCATCGGCTCGATGACATTGGTCTTGACATTTACACATCGAATGTAACATGTGCTCTTCTGGAAAACGACGTTTGTCAGTGTTAGGCGACATCAACCAAGGCATGAATGCTTCAAATGTAGTGTGTGCGCATCGCTTGGGCGACAGCAGGTGGCCTGCGCGCATTTGCCAAATGCAGAGAACATTGGTAACGCCTGCACAAATCAGATGTTGCATGTGTTTTTATTTGAAAACGATGTCTGCAAATGTCAGGCGGCATTGGCCATGGCATGCATTCATCAAATGTGGTGTCTCTGCATCGTCTAGACAACATCAGTCATAACCTGCATGCATCAGACATAGATTCTACGCATCTGGCGAACGACGTCTGCCAATAGCATCAACAACAGCCCAGGCCTACAAGAATCACCCATTGCGTGTGCCCATTGGTAGTATGACGTAGGTCATGGCTTGAGATCTTCGGCCAACGTCAGATTAAATCGGCCAAGGACTGTATGCTTCAAACATGGAGTGGGCACATCGGTTGGGCAAAATAGTCATGGAATGTGCACATCAGCGTAGCGACATCGCTGTGTCCTGCACCCATCAGTCAGGCAACATTGGCCAACGACAAACAACATCATTATAGGCTTGCACGTATATGACGTGTCCTTTGCGCATTGGGGGACAGGCTACGTCACTCAATTACAGGTACCATTAGTAAAGGAATGAATGCTTCTAGCGTGAAATGTGCACATCAATTTGGAAAAATTGGTTTCTTCCATCAAATATCAAAAAAAAATTACATGTATCAGACGTGGAATGTTCACGTCGGCGAACGACACGCGTCATCATCAATGAGACATTGACCTTGGAGTACCCGCATCAGTCGTGGCCAATTCACCTTGGTCAGCCTACAACGATCGTGGACTTCCTGCATTATGCACATTACTTACTCTTCTTCGGGCGTGGCCTACAAACATCGGTGAACAAACGTTTAGTGTGGCCTTCCTCGATCGCCCATGGCGTACACACAATTGTCAGTGACATCGGACATAGCCTCCCTGCATTGACTTGGCATGCACACAACATAAAACAACCATCAAATGAGGCCTTCATAAATCGATTTGGCGACGTCGAATGTGTGTTGCCCTAATAATATTTAGCATACACACATCGGTCTGCCTATGTCAAATGTCGTCAGGCTGCATCGTTCATAGTCTACACACATTAGTTTGGGGATGTCGGACATTGCGTGACCTCATTATTGAAATAAAGTAACTTAAGGTTACTATATTTATTTGTTAATTTTTGGCGTTAATTTCATATTTCTTTTCATAATTTTCTTCTTTTATTAATTAACTACACACTTTTGTGGGAATTGCCGGGTGAACAACATTTAATAAAAAAAATTGTTAAAATTGTTGAAATTTTTGAATATAAGGTTTAAATTTTGGAGTAAATTTTATATTTTTATCATATCTTTCCTTTATTTTATTAATTAATTACACATTTTCAGGATTTGACAAAAAAATAAAATTAAAAGATATTATAGATATTGTTGAATTTAAGGTAACTATATTAATTTGCAAATTTTTGGTGTTAATATTTTTCATTTTTATAATATTTTTCCTATTTTCATAAATTAATTGCTCATTCTCGAGATTTTCTCAAAAAACTAAAAATTACAAAAATTGTTGAAATTGTTGAATTTAAGGTTACTATATTTATTTGTGAATTTTAGGAGTTAATTTTATAATTTAATAATATTAATTCTTTTTTTATTAATTAACTACTCATACACTTGATTTGACGAAAAAAATAAAAATTCAAAAAAATTTGTTGAAAACTATATTTTTATATATATAATAGGTATTCATGATAAAAAGCAAATGCGTGTTTGTAACTTATAATGAATAGATTTGGATTGTACATGTTCATAATAATTCACTGGAAAAACAATGCCTGCTTCTCAAAGTCAGAATCGGTGCAACGAAATCAAGAGCTCCATGTGGGCCACACATAGGACCAAGCATGTGGACATCATACATGGGCATTAATGCACGACAGACCACATCTGTCATGACCATTAAGCATCGGACGTGCGAATATGAAAAATGACATCCACTAACATCAGGCGACATACTCGAAGGCCCGCACGCACCAAATGTGGTGTGTGCGCATCAACGAAGAGACATCAATTGTGGCTTCCGCACATCATCCAACAGAAGACGACATTTGTCAAGGCCTGCAAACAATGGCATAACATATGCGCATATGGTAAACGGTGTTTGCAGACGTTAGGAGACACCGGCCAATTCCTGCACGCATCAAATGAGGTGTGTACGCATCGGCTGGGCGACATTTATAATGGCCTGCATGCATCAGAAGTAGCATGTGCTCTTCTGGCAAACGACGTCTGTCAATGTCCGACGACCTCGGCCAAGGCATGCACGTTCAAATGTGGTGTGTGAGCAACGACAAGCAACACCGGTCATGGTTTGCACACATCAAATGTTGCATGTGTTCATCAGTTGGGCGACAACAGTCGTGGCATGAACATATCCGCCAACCGATCATTGCTTGCACACATCAAAAGTGTGCATATGGCAAACGATGTCTACCAATGATAGGGGACATCGTCTAAGGTATTTACGCATCAAACGAGTTTTGTGCGATTTAGTGGGGCGACAAAGGTTGTGTCTTGCGCATATTGGGCAATAGAGAACGACATCAGTCATGGCCTCCACGCATACGCGTAACGTGTGCCCATATGGAAAACAATGACTGAAGACGTTAGGCGATATTGTCCTAAGCGTACACGCATAAAACGTAGTGCGCGTGCAATGGTAGGCGAAATCGGTCATGCGCTGCACTCATCAGATGTTGCATTATCTAATCAGCTTGGAAACATCAGTCGTTGCATGGACGCATCGACAACACCTATCGTCATCAGTCATGATATGCTCACATCGGACGTGCGCATATGGATAATGATGTCTACCAGCATAGGGTGACATCGTCCAATGTATGCACGCATCAAACATGGTGTGTGTGCATCGACAGGGTGATATCACTCATGGCCTGCGCACATCAGCCAACAGCTGAAAACAATGGTCAGTGACTGCACGCATCAGGCGTAGCATGTGCCTTTATGAAAAACGACCCCTTCCAATGTAAGCCGACATCTGCCAAGGCATGCATGCATCAAACGTGGTGTGTGCACATCAGCAGGGCATTATCGGTCATGGAATGTAAGCATCGAACGTAAATTGTGAACTAGTGCCAAAAAATACCTTCCAATGACATCAACATCAACCAAGACGTGCAAGCTTCAAGCGTGGCATGATTACATTGGTTGGAAACATCACTCATGGCCTACACGCATCAGTGAACGTCATATGATATCATCAAAGGTCTGCAGGAATTGACTATCGCGTGTGCACATCGATTGGGAGACATCTGTTGTGGCCTTCTTGCATAGGCTAATATAAAGAAACATTGTCCAAGGTATGCATGCATCTAATATTGAGTGTGCGCATCGATTGAGAGACATCGGTCATGGCATGCGCTCATTGGCAAAAGACAGACGACATTGTTAATTTCCTGCACGCATCGGATGTTGCATGTTTTTGTATTGGCAATTGATGTCCTCCATTGTCAGGCGGCATCGGCCAAGGGATGCATACATCAAATGTGGTGTCTGCGCATCGGCTAGGTGACATTAGTCATTCACTACACAAATCAGACATAACTTGTGCACATGTGGCGAATGACGTCTGCCAATGGCATCAACAACATCCGAGGCCTGCAAGCATCACCCATGGCTTGTGCAAATCGGTAGGGAGACATCACTCATGGCGTGCGAGAATCGGCCAAGGCTTGCACACATCAAACGTGTAGTGCACGCATCGGCTGGGCGACATCAGTTGTGACATGTGCACATCATCTTGGCATTATTGGTCGTGGCCTACACGCATCGGTCAGGCAATGTCAGCCAATGACAGATAGCATCACCAAATGCCTGCACGCATCTGACGTGTATTGCGCGCATTGGCTGGCTACGTCACTCAACGTCACGTACCATTAGTCATGGCATGCATGCATCTAAAGTGGCATATGCGCATCGGCTGGGTGAAATTGGTGTCTTCCATTCAGCATTAATTATTTTTTACATGCATATAACGTGGAATGTGCAAGTCGACCAACGGCACGTGTCATCGACCTAGATATATTGGACGTGGAGTACCTGTATTAGTCGTTACATATTCACGTTGCTCAGCTGCGTCGATCATGGACTGCCCGCCTTGTGCACGTTACTTAGTCGTCTTTAGGTGTGGCCTACAAACATCGCTCAGGAAACATTAAGCATGGCCTGCCCCCATCGCCCTAGGCCTACACAAAACTGTCAGTAACGTCAGACATGGCCTGCCCGCATCAACTTTGGCCTTCACATAACGTTAAACAACCATCGGACATGGCCTACATACATCTATTTGTTGACCTCAAACGTCGGTTGCCTTTATAATATTTAACATACACACATCGGTCTATCGACGTCAAACGTCATCTGGTTGCATCGTTCCCGGCCTACATATTCGGTTTGGGACGTCGAACGTTGCGTTACCTAATTATTGAAATAAAGTAACTTCAGGTTACTATATTTATTGATGTATTGTTGGCATTAACTTATAATTTTTTTCAAAATTTTTCTATTTTTTATTGAATAATTACGCACTTTTTTGGGATTTGTCAGGTGAAAAACAATTAATCAAAATATAGTTTAAATTGTTAAAATTGTTGAATTCAATATTACGATAATTATATGTGAATTTTTGGCATAAATTTTATATTTTTAAAATATTTTACCTATTTTTTATTATTTGATTACTCATTTTTGGGATGTGACGAAAAATCAAAAATTCAAAAGAAATTATTGAAATTGTTGAAATTAAGGTATGTATCATTATTTGTTAATTTTCGGCCTTACATTTATATTTTTATCATATTTTTCATATGTTTTTATAAATTAATTACTCATTCTCGAGATTTGGTCAAAAAATAAAAATTACAATTTTTTTTAAAATTATTGAATTTAAGGTTAATTTATTCATTTGTGAATTTTTGGATTAATTTTATATTTTTATAAAATTAATTCTATTTTTAATAATTAATTACTCATATTCGTCATTTTCAAAAAAAAATTAAAATTCAAAGTTGAGAACTATTATTTTTTTATATATAAAAGTTATTTATGAGAAAAGGCAAATGTATGTTTGTAGATTAGAACGTACATATTTGGTTTGTACATGTTCATTATGATTCATTGGGATCAAGACCTCCGTGCGGGCCACGCAAAGGACGTAGCATGTGGGAAACAGAGACGCGCATCAGTGAAGGACATACGTCATCGATCATGGACTGCACACATCGGAAGTGCACATATGGAAAATGACGTCCACTAACATCAAGGGACTTCCTTGAAGGCCCGCACGCATCAAACTTGGTGTGTATGCAGTGATAGAGTGAAATCAGTCATGGCTTGCAAGCATCGGCCAACGACAGACAACATTATCATGGGCAGCACCAAATGGAGTAACATGTGCCTATATGGCAAACGATTTTTGCAGACATCAGACGACATGTCCAACACCTATACACCTCAACTGTGGTTTTTGCGCATCGGCTGGGCGACATTGGTCTTGACATGCACAGATCGGATGTAACATGTGCGCTTCTGAAAAACGACGTCTGTCAGTGTCAGGCAATATCGGCAAAGGCCTGCACGCTTCAAATGTGGTGTGTGCACATCGACAGGCGACATAGGTCATGGTTTGCACGAATCAAACTGGCAACATCAGTCGTGGCATGTGCACATCATCCAACAACGACTGACATCGGTCATGGCCTGCATACATAAGAAGTGCAGATATAGAAAACGGCGTTTACCAATGTATGGTTACATCGTCCAAGGGATTTATGCATTGAACAAGTTGTGTTTGCATTGACTGGAGACAAAGGTTGTGGCCTGTGCATATTGGCCAATGGCAAACGACATTGATGATGGACTGCACACAACAGTGTAACATGTGCGCATATGGAAAACAACGTCTACCCACGTTAGGCAACATTGTCCAAGGCTTACACGCATTAAGCGTCGTGCGTTCACAACAAAAGGTGACATCGTTCAAAGACTGCACGAATCAGATGTTGTATGTGCGAATCAGCTTAACGATATCAATCGTGGAATGCACACGTCGATAATTTTAGCCGTCATTGGTCAGGCTGTGCTTGCATAAGAGGTTTGCTTATGTATAACGATGTCTACCAACATCAGGCGACATCATCCATGGCATGCACACATCAAACATTATGTTTGCGTATCAATAGGGTGACATATTCATGGCTTGTGCTCATCGGCCAAAAGGAGATGACATCGGTCATGGCTTGTATGCATTAGTTATAGCATGTACGTATATGGAAAATGATTCCTGCCAATGTCAGGAGACAATAGCCAAGGCATGCATGCATCAAACGTGGTTTGTGCACATTTGCTAGTCATCTTCGATCATGGCCTGCAAGCATCAAACGTAGCATGTGCACAATTTCCAAATGACGTCTTCTGATGGCATCAGCATCAGCTAAGGCCTGTAAGCTTCACATATGGCGTGTGAGCATCGACTTGGCAACATCATTCATGGCCTACACGCATCGGCCAATGTCATATGTCATCGTTCAAGGCCTGCAAGAATTAATTGTTTTGTATGCGAATCGACTGGGAAATATCAGTTATGGCCTGCTTTAACCGGCCAATGTCAGGCGTCATTGTCAAAGGCATGCACGCATTAAAAATTATGTGTGCGTATTGATTGGGAGACATCGGTCGTGGCCTACGCGCATTGCCTAATGGAAGACGACATCGGTCATGGTGTGCACACATCGGATTTTGCATGTGCTTGTATTGAAAATTATGTCTGGCACTGTAAGGAGGCATCGACCAAGGCATGCACCCATAAAATTTTGTATGTTTGCATCGACTAGGAGACATCGTTCATGTGCTGCACAAATAGGAAATAACTTGTGTTAATGTGGCGAACGACGTCTGCCATTGGCATCAGCCATAGCAATGTCTTGCAAGAATCACCCATGGCGTGTGCGCATCGGTAGAGCGACATTAGTTATGTCCTGCGAGCATCAGCCAACGTTAGATGACATCGAAAATGTCCTACACTTATCAAATGTGGAGTGTGTGCATCTGCTGGGCTAGATCAGTCGTGCAAGGTGCACATAGGCTTGGTGACATCGATCATATCATGCAAGCATCGGTCAGGAGATGTCGGTCAACGACAAACAACATCATCAAATATTTGTACACATAGGACGTGTCTTGCGTGCATTGGCTAGCTACGTCAGTCAACAACAGGTACAATCAATAAAGGAATCATACATCTTATGTGGAATCTGCGCATCGACTGCGCAAAATTGGCGTCTTCCATTCAGCATCAAAAAATTTTTAAATGCATCTGACGTTTAATTTGCAAGTCGACCAATGGTACGCATCATCGACTAGGAGATATTGGTCGTCGAGTACTCGTATCAGTCGTCGCATATGCACCTTGCTCAAGTGTGTCGACCGTGGACTTCCAGCATTGTGCACATTTCTTAGTCGTCTTCGGGCGTGGGCTACAAACATCGTTCAGTCAATGTTTGGCGTGTCCTGCCCCCATCGCCTTGGCCTACACACACCTGTCAATAACGTCAGACATGGCCTGCCTTCATCGACTTTGGCTTGCACACACTATTAAAAAAACATCGGACATGGCCTGCATACATCTATTTGCTGACGTCGAACGAGGGTTGCCCCTATCATATTGAGCTTACACACATCGGTCTTTCAACGTCAAATGTTGACTGGCTGCATCATTCATGGCCTACATACATCGGTTCGGGAACGTCGGACATTGCTTGACCTCATTATTAAAATAAAGTAACTTGTTATAAATATATTTATTTGTATATTTTTTGCATTAACTTTATATTTATATAATAATTTTCTTATTTTTTATTAATTAACCACGCACTATATGGGGATTTTCCGGGTGAAAAATATTTAAACAAAAAAAAGTTGAAATTGTTAAAATTGTTGAATTTAAGGTTACAATAATTATATCTGAACTTTTGGAATTAATTTTATATTTTTATCAGATCTTCCTAATATTTTATTAATTAATTACTCATTTTCGAGATTTGACTAAAAAATTATAAATTGAAAAATATTTTTTAAATTTTTAAATTTAATGTAACTATATTTATTTATGAATTTTTGGCGTTATTTTAATACTATCATCATATTTTTCCTATTTTTTATAAATTAATTACACATTCTCAAAAATTGCTCAAAAAAATAAAAATTACAAATATTTTTCAAATTGTTGAATTTTTTGTTACTCTATTTATTTGTAAATATTTGCGTTAATTTTATATTTTAATAATATTAATTCTAATTTTATTAATTAATTACTCACATTCGTGTTTTTCTCCAAAAAAATTTAAATTCAAAGTTGAACAATATATAAATATATATATATATATATATATGTATATATATGTATATATAAGTTATTTATGATAACAAACAAATGTGTGTTTGTACCTCAGAACGTACATATTTTGTTTGTACATGTTCATTATGATTCATTGGGAAAACGATGCCTACTCCATTAAGTCAGAATTGATGCAACGGAATCAAGAGCTCCGTGTGGGCAACACATAGGACGTAGCATGTGGGCATTAGTAATTCTCATCGGCGAACGAGAGACAACATTGCTAATGGCCCGCACACATCGGACGTGTGCATATGGAAAATGACGTCCACCAACATTAGGCGACATCCCCGAAGGTCCGCATGCATCAAACGTGGTGTGTGCGCATCGACGTAGCAATATCAGTTGTGGCTTGCACGCATCGGCCAACAGCATACGACATTATCATGGCCTTCACGCAATGACGTGACATGTGAGCATATGGAAAACGACGTTTGCAGACGTCATGCGACATCGCCCAAGGCTTACACGCATCAAATGTGGTGTGTGAGCATCCGCTGGGCGACATTGTTCATGACCTGTACACATCGGACGTAACATGTACATTTGTAGCAAATGACGTCTCCCACTGTTAGCCGACATCGGCCAAGGCCTGGACGCTTCAAATGTGGTGTGTGCAACGACAATATACATCGGTCATGGTTTTCACACATCAGAGTGGGCAACATCAGTCGTGGCATGTGCATATCAGTAAACAACGGCTGACATCGTTCATGGCCTTCATACAGCAGAAGTGCGGATATGGAAAATGATGTTTACCAATGTCAGGGGACATCATCCAAGGGATTTATGCATTAAAAGGTTGTGTGTGCATCGAATGGCTCACTACCACACCTGGATTCTGAAATCCGAATGCGACCAGCATCGTTAACCTCTCAGAGGTCGCAGACAAGCCTCTTCTTATCTTTAATCACAATCATACAGTTAAGTTTGCAGAAAATTTAAAACTTTTTAATCACTTATTGCAGTGTACATAGACTTCATATTATACTTCATAAGAGTGATATTCTAATGAGCTCAAACTACGCAACCATCTATCAATAAATTAATCAATTGAAATAAATGATCGTAATAATAATACTAATGGTTTGCCAATCGTCCTTAGTACAAACGCTTGAACAAATGTTTGGAATGAAATGCTAGGGACAGAATCCACTAGATATATCTAATGTATAAATCTAGAATACTAAATGTAGAATCCTCGAACTCAATAGGACCTACCAAAGTCTAGAGATCGATAGCCCAAACCGCTTCGTCGAGTCTTCAATCTTCTCTAGAACCTGCGCCAATAAAAATAGTAATAAAATATAGGGTTAGTACACTCTTGTACTGAGTATGGGTGTATGCACATAACACATAAGGACTATGCAAGATCACGGAAAGCTATTGCTAAAGCAACATGCCATTTCTTGAAAGTTAAGTCTCTTTACTTTATTAAATCATTACTTCTAATTTATGCTATGAATATGAAATGTTCTCACGCAATTAAGGCATACAACTCATTTTTTATATGAACATAGGACCTTGGAATTATGAACATAATTTTAGAACAACTCGAACGAAAATTTTGAAATTTACTCCTCCCTAACCCGAGAGCTCTTCCCCCACCACTTAATTTATTTTGAAGTCTTTTTCTTCTTTTTGTTTTGTAGTTCAATGATATCCTTTGATCTTATGTTTTACTTATAAGTGTAATGATTCAATATAGTCCCACACCTACAATGAATCAATTATGCAATCCAATAGATTAAGGAAATGATTTAACTACAATTTGGGCATGAAATCCTTATAATCCAATCTTTATTGGCTAGGCCACTTTTTTTTATCATTTTCATATTATGAAGATTATGGGGTATTGATTAACCATTATGTTTTACTCCCCTTTATTTGCATATTATAAGAAGTCATTATAAGCCAATTTTATTTGGCTATGCCCATTATATAATCATTTGTATAATGTGAAGATATTGGAACATATATTTTTGATTGGGCATAAGCCAATAACTTGCTAAAACTTCATTCTTATCAACCACAGATGATTTGATAGACTTAAGCTCTTGCTTTCTTAGTTCACTTTGAACTTACGTTTCTTCTACTTTCTTTATTACTTTCTTAAAGAAATCTTTCGCATTAAGATCATGCGAGTTAACATGAAATCCAGTGTGTGCCCCACACCGATAAGGGTGGTTCACAGACAAAGTGAACCTAGATAATGTGAGCTATACATTAAATCCAGTGTCTGCCCCACACCGAATAGGGGTGGTTCATCGGCTAAAGTCAAACCAAGTCCACTGTCTTCCCCACACCGAAAAGAGGTGGTTCACGGCTAAAGTTAACCGAATACTTTATTTTAGCATTAAACGACATAGATCATGTGAGCTAAACATGAAATTTAGTGTGTGTCCCACACTGAAAAATGGTGGTTTCACCAGTCAAAGTGAAATTGCATCATACCTAGCTCTCTTAGTTGGAATCTACTAGCTAGTTCCTATGCTGGCAATAAAGTTCGAAGACTAGGAGTTTTTTAGAGACGCTTATCCACCTTTGTGGAGCCTCATCTTATGAGACTTACGTGTCTTGTCACAAGTTCATTGCTAGTCTATCGGTGCTTTGCTCAAATTCTTTTTCTTTATAACTTTTAGAGTTAACTCAAACATTATGAAGTTTGCTTCTAGTTATGAGGTTTACTTAAATCATTGGACAACCTTCATCCCTTTCTTTACTTGATAAAATGTGAATTTAACCTTACATTATTATCTAGGTGTTAATGAGATTTGTCGTACGATTATTAACACTCTCTTATGTGAAAATCATTAACATGATTGTCTAGGTGTGAGTGAGATTTGTCTCACTTCTTTTAACACCACATTCTGGTCACTTTCATAATTCTTGAACTTTTAATTATGGCATTACTTACCTTATCTTGTTCAATGACATTTGGTAGCTTTATGCCACTCGTTATGAACGTTACAAAGTTTGTTCAAAGTACTTACCTATATTCATAGTTCATTTGGAAAGGGTATGTTGGAACTTCTCCCAATGATTGACATACCCTTGCATATGAATTCATAGTTACATTGGTCATGCTTCATTTTGGTATAACTTAGTCATTAGCCAATTTTGTATCATATTTTGGAAATACATTGTAAGCCAATTTGTTGGCATAGACTACTTTTTCACATATCATGGTTATCTAGAATACGGTTAGCCAATATATTGGAATAAGCAAAACTTTCACTAGAAAATGGGAATGAGAATATCATTAGCTAATTTTTTATGAAATAACATAGTAAGCCAATTCTATTCATGTTTTTGGACAATATATTGCTAGCCGATTTGTTGGCATAAATAAAACTATGATATTATCACTATCCAAGTCAATTAACTTAATTAATATATTATATTGATTCATAATTCTAAGAGAGTCGACATTTAACAGTGAACTAAAGTTAATGAACGATTCATATATCTTCATCTTCTCGAACACAATTAGGCATTACAACATTCTTTAATTCATGTAACTAATACCCTAATCATACGAATCAAATCTATAGGCCTCATTGGACATTAACAGATAAAGAACCCTATAATGATCAATTATAACCACATACCAACAACATGTTCTAGATTAAATCTACATAGTGTTAGAATCAAAAACAAGGATAACTAAGGAGATGGACGTTCAACAATGTCATTGGACAAGACAAGGCGACATATGCCAAGTCATGCATGCATCAAACGTGGTGCGTGCACATCAGCTTGGTGATTTCATTCATTTTCTGCAAGCGTCGGACATTATCAAAGGTCTGCAAGCTGCACCCGTGGCGTGTGCGCATAGGCTGGGCGACATGATTCGTGTACTAAACTCTTCGACCAATAAAATATGACATCATCCAAGGCCTACAAGCATCAGTTTTAGCGTGTGCACATCTGTTGGGAGATATCAGCGATTGCCTGCGTGCATCGGCCAACACAAGAAGACAACGGTCATGGACTGCACACCTTAGGAAATGCATGCACACATCAAATGTGGTGTGTGTGTATCGTCTAGGAGATATCGTTCATGTCTTCCACGCATCATACATAGCCTGTGGGCATGTCGAGAACGACGTGTGCCAACGACATCAACATTAGCCAAGGTCTTCAAGCATCACCCATGGAGTGTGTGCATCGATAGGGAGACATCAGTCATGGCTTGTCAGCATCGGCCAAGGTTAGATGACATCGTCCAAGTCCTGCATGCATCATATACGGAGTGTGCACATCGGCTAGGCGACATTAGTCGTGGCATGTGCACAACGGTTTGGCGACATCAGTCGTGGCCCACACGCATTTGTCCGAAATATTTGGTAATGACGGACAACATGATCAATGTCTTGCATGCATCTTACGTGTCCTGCGCACATTGGTAGGCTACGTCACTCAATGACAAGTACCATCATCAACGCATGCGTGCATCTAACGTGGCATGTACACATCAGCCGCGTGAAATTTGCATTTTTCATTCAACATAAACTGATTTTTACATGCATCTGACGTGGAATGTGAACATCCTCACACAACACGCATCATCAACTAGGAGACATTTGTCGTGGAGTACCCACGTCAGTCGTGGCCTATGTATCTTGCTCAACCAACGTCGATCGTGGAAATCCCGCATAATGCTCATTACAAAGTCGCCTTCTCGCGTGGCCTACAAATATCGTTCAGCAAATCTTTGTGTGGCCTGCCTCATCGCCTTTTGCCTACGCACAACTATCAGAGATGTCAGACATGGCCTTCCCTCATTGACTTTGGCTTGTACATACGTTAAACCAACATCGGACGTGGACTGCGTACATCGATTTGCAGACGTCTAACGTGGAATTCCCTTATCATATTGAGCATACACATTGGTCAGGCAATGTCAAACGTTGTCTGTCTGCATATCGATACATTATTTGGAGATGTCAGACGTTGTGTGACCGCATTGTTGAAATAAAGGAACTTAAGGTTATTATATTTATTTGTGAATTATTTGCATTAATTTAATATTTATTTAATAATTTTCCTATTTTTATTAATGAATTTCTTATTCTCAAAATTTGCTTAAAAAATAAAAATTACAAAAAAAATTTCAAATTTTTGAATTTAAGGTTATTCTATTTATTTGGGAATTTTTGGCGTTAATTTTATATTTTATATAATATTAATTCTATTTTTATTGAATAATTACTCATATTCTTGATTTTTCCAAAAAAATAAAAATTCAAAAAAATTGTTAAAAACTATGTTTTTGTACATATAAAAGTTATTTATGATAAAAAGCAAATGCCAATGTGTATCTTAGAACGTACATATTTTGTTGTAGATGTGGATTATGATTTATTGGAAAAACGATGCATACTCGTCTAAGTCACAATCGGAGAAAAAAAATTAACAGTTGCATATGGGCCACGCATAGGTCGTAGAATGTGGGTATCAGACATGCATATTGGCGAACGATAATCGACGTCAGTTATGGCCCGCAATCATTAGATGTGCACACATGCAGATTGACGTACACCAATATCAGGCGACATCCTCAAAGGTCAAAACGAATCAAACGTCGTGTGAGCACAGCAATATAGAGACATCGATTTGCAGACGTCTAACGTGGACTTCCCTTATCATATTTAGCATACACACATCGGTCTCGCGACGTCAAACGTCATCTGGCTGCATATCATACATCATTTGGAGATGTCAGACGTGGTGTGACCGCATTGTTGAAATAAAGGAACTAAAGGTTACTATATTTATTATTATTTGCATTAATTTCATATTTATTTGATAATTTTCTAGTTTACTAATGAATTACTCATTCTCAAAATTTTCTGAAAAAAATAAAAAATACAAAAATTTGTTGAAATTGTTGAATTTAAGGTTATTCTGTTTATTTGTGAATTTTCGCTGTTAATTTTATATTTTTATATAGTAATTCTAATTTTATTTAATAATTTCTCATATTCATGATTTTTTATAAAAAATTAAAAAATTCAAAAAATTATTAAAAACTGTGTTTTTCTACCGATAAAAGTTATTTAACATAAAAAGGAAATCACTATATGTACCTTAGAACGTACATATTTGGTTGTACATGTGTGTTATGATTCATTGGAAAAACGATGCCTACTCCTCTATGTCAGAATCTGAGTAACGAAATCAAGAGCTCCATGTGGGTTATGTATAGGACGTAGCATGTGGGTATCATACATGCATATTGGTGAACGATAGTCGACATCGGTTATGGCCCGCGCGCAACGTATGTGCACTCATGGAAAATGATGTCCAGCAATATCTGGCGACATCCTCAAAGGCCCGCACGAATCAAACTGCGTGTGAGCACATCGATATAGCGACATAAATCGTTTCTTGTTTGCATCGGCAAACGGAAGACGACATTGGTCATGTCCTTCACACATTGACGTATCACGTGCGCATATGGAAACCGACGTTTACAGACGTTAGGTGAAATCAGTCAAGACCTGTACACATCAAACGTTGTGTGTGCGCATCAGAGGTAGCATGTGCAGTTTTGGAAAACGACGCCTGCCATTATCAGCTACATCGACCAAGGCCTACACGCATCAAATAAGGTGTGTGTGCAACGGCAGGCGACATCCATCATGGATTGCACGCATCAAACGTTGCATGTGTGCATCATCCTGGCGATAGTTTTCATGACATGCGTACATCGGCTAATAAACACCGGCATCGGTCAAGACTTGCACACATCGGAAGTGTGCATATGGCAAACGATGTCTACCAATATCAGGGGAAATCGTTCAAAGGCTTTACATATCAAATAGGTAATGTGCCCATTGATTGGGCAATAAAGGTTGTGGTGCGCGCATATCGGCCAATGGCGAACGACATCAGTCATGGTCTGCATGCATCAGCGTACCATGTGTGCATAAGGAAAACAATGTCTGAAGACGTTTGGCGAAATTTTCCAAGTCCTACATGCATCAGACGTGGTGTTCACGCAGCAGCAGCCGACGTGGGTCTTGTCCTACACGCATTAGATGTTGCATGTGTTAATAAACTTGGTGACATCAGTTGTGGCATGCGTGCATTGACAATGTCAACCGTCATTAGTCATGCCTATTTGCATTGGACATGTACATATGGCTAATGATGTCTACCAATATCAAAAGATATCGTCCATGGCATGCACACATCAAACATGGTGCGTGGCATCGGCTAGGCGACATCAATCATGGCCTGCGCGCATCCTCAAACAAGAGAAGACATTGGTTAGAGCCTGCATGTATCAGTCGTAGCATGTGAGTATATAAAAAACTATGCCTGCCAATGTCAGGTGATATCTCCAAAGCCATTCATGCATCAAATATGGTATGTGCACATCATCTAGGCGTTATCGCTCATTGCCTGAAAACATCAGACGTAGCATGCGCGCAAATGGCAAACGAAGTTTGCCAATGACATCAACATGGTCCAAGGCCTACAAGTCTCACACTGGCGTGTGCACATTTGCTGGGCACCATTGTTTAAGGCCTACATGCATCGGCCAATGTCATATGACATCGTCCAAGGTCTAAAAGCATTAGTTATGGCGTGTGCACATCGGCTAGGTGACATCAGTTGTGGCCTACGCGCATTGGCCAACAGAAGAAGATAATTGTTGAAAAAATTGTTGAAATTAGTGAAATTAAGGTCACTCTATTTATTTGTGAATTTTTGGCGTTAATTTTATATTTTTATAATATTACTTATATTTTGATTAGTTAATTACTCGTATTCGTGATTTCCAAAAAAAAATTCAAACAAACTGTTGAAAATATATATATATATATATATATAAAAGTTATTTATGATAAATAGCAAATGTGTGTTTGTACTTTAGAACATACATATTTGGGTTGTGCATGTTCGTTATGATTCATTGGAAAACATTGCCTACTCCTCTATGTCAAAATTGGCGCAACGGAATAAAGAACTCCATGTAGGCTACGCGTAGGACGTAGCATGTGGGCATCAGACATGGGTATCGACAAATAACAAATTACATCAGTCATGGGCCGCACGCACCAAACGTGCGCATTTGGAAAACGATTCCCGCAAACATCAGGCGATATCCTCGAAGGCCTTCATGCATCAATCATGGTGTGGGCGCTTCGACAGAGAGACATCATTTGTGGCTTGCGAGCATCGGCCAACAACAGATGGCATTGGTCATGGCTTGCACGCAATGGCGTAACACGTGCGCATATAGCAAAGGATGTTTGCATACGTCAGGCGACATCGACCAAGGCCTACACCCATCAAATGTGGTGTGTCCGCATCGTACATAGCATGTGAGCTTCTTGAAAATGATGTTTCCTTGTGTCAGGCGACAACGACCAAGGCCTACAAGCATCAAATGTTGTATGTGCGCAACGACAGGAAACATCGGTCATGGTTTGCACTCATCAATCATTGCATGTATGTATGAGTTGAGCGATATCATTCGTAGCATGCACACATTGGCCAACAACGACCGACATCGATCATGACCTGCACACATCAAAAGTGCGCGTATGATAAAGAAAATTTACCAATGTCAGGGGACATTATGCAAGGGATTTAAGAATAAAACTATTTTTGTGCGCATTGACTGGGTGAAAAAGGTTGTAGTCTGCGCATATCAGCTAATGGAAAATGACATCGGTCACAGCATGCACACTTCATTGTAACATGTTCGCATGTGGAAAAAAACGTCCACACACGTTAGGCGACATTGTCCAAGGCCTACACGCATCAATTGTGGTGTGTGCGCATTGGAAGGCGACATCGGTCATGTACATCACACATCAAATGTTGAATCTTCTAATGAACTTGGCGACATCATTCGTGGCATGCGAGCATTGAGAACGCCAGACGTCATCGGTCGTAACCTCTTTGCATTGAACGTACGTGTATGGATAACGACATGTACCTACATCAGGAGACATAGTCGAAGGCATGCACACATAAAACATAGTGTGTGCTCATCGACTCGGCCAAATTGGTCATGGCATGCGCGCATCGATCATTGTCTGCACACATCCGGCATAGCATATGTGTTATGAAAAACGACGCCTGCCAATGTAAGGAGACATTTGTCAAGGCATTCATGTATCAAACGTGGTGTGTCCACATTAGTTAGGCAATCATTGTTTGAAAGCATCGAATATAGCATGTAAGAAAGTGGCAAACGAAGTCTTCCAATGGCACCAACATCCGCTAAAGTCTCCATGATTGACGGGTGGTATTTGCGCATCAGCTCGGTGACATGATGTGTGGCCTAAATGCATCCGCCAATGTCATGCAAGCCCTGCAAGCATCAGTTGTAGAGTGAGCCCATCGTATGGGAGACATCAATCGTGGCCTACGTGCATCGGAAAAAAGATGAAGACAACGTCATGGAATGCACGCATCGTGAGTAGCATGTGTGTATATGCAAAACAAAACCTGCCAAGACTAGAAGACATCTTCCAAGGCATGTATGCATTGAACGTGTTGTGTGCGCATCGATTCGATGATATCAGTTATGGACTGCGTGCATCGTCCAATAGAAGAAAACATCGGTCATTGATTGCACGCATCAGAAATAACATGTGTGTAAATGGAAAACAACCCCTGCCAACGTTAGCACACATCTGCCAAGGCATGCAAGCATCAAACGTGGTGCATGCACATCAACAAGGATTCATCATTCATTATTTGCAAGCATCATACGTAGCATGTGCGCAAGTGAAAAACGACGTCTTTTAATAACAACAACATTAGCCAAGTCCTTCAAGCTTCACGTGTAGCATGTGCGCATCGGCTGGGCGTGATCATTTGTGGCCTACATGCATCAGCCAATGTTATTTGATATCGTCTAAGGCCTGCATGAATCAGCTGTGGCGTGTGCACATCGATACGGCAACAGCAATCATGGCCTGCGGGCATTGGCCAACAGGAGATGACATCGGTCATGTCCTGTATGTATCGGGTGTGTAACAATCTAGAAATTCCATGACATAGACTAGATCTTAATCTATTTAATAATGCTTAAATTTATGTTACCAAAACATATACTTGTCTAGTAAAGAGCCTGTTAGGTTTTAAGAATATGTATTAAGGTACATAGGCATCCCATTGTCCAATATTTAGAAATATTGGGCATGTTAGACAATATTGGCTTAAGATTGTTAGCCAATTTCAATGTATTAACATGTAACTTAAAATACACTTCAATGTCTAGTCAATTTCTATGTATTAAGATATACTTTGGTGTTCAAATGCCCCAATCCAAGCTTGTTTAGGGATTGTTCCTTCAACGAAGAACCTAGGCTACAATTCGTATTCAATAAGTAAACACATTAAGTACGAGGCATCCAAGTGTCAAGCCTAGGCACCATAGCGCATAACCATTTAAAATGATCAGGTAGATTAAGCAGTGCCCAAGGACAAAGTGAGGTTCCTTGGAAAATAAAAGGAGCAGCAAAACATGAGCAAGCACATGTACTAACCGACCAAGAGACAAGCAACCAAGCCCAACCGAATTAGGTTAGGGCGGTTAGGGGGCAGGCGAGCGAACAACTCAAGACATGTGGGGCTGGGCTCCCTAATTGATTCTAGGTCCTAACTAAAGTCCATAAATATCTAACTAACCTATGACAAACCAAAAATAACTAACTAAGGAACCCAACAAAATAAGACTTAATCGGGTGACATTAAAACAAGAAACTAACTTAGAGACATCCTAGTACCTAACCTAGGATGGTCCAAACGGTATGTTATGGTCCTAAAAACTTAGGGGTACTTTAATAATTACCCTATGCTACTTAATTAATTAAATTATCAACTTAATTAATTTATTTAATTGGTCTAAACCAAAAGTACTAAGCAATTTCTAGATTTTGGTTAAGTCAAGCGTTTTTCTAATTCTACTCAATTTAGGAGGGCTGTTTTAGAAAATTCAAGTGGAAGGTCGTTAGGTAAGTCCTGGGACGTCTATATATTGATATTAGTTCAGTTATATACCACAATTATACATCCCGAATCAGAATCAAACAAATTCTCTCAATCCCTCAAGAACGCTCTCTTTTAAAAACTCCATTGAAGAACAAGAAAAGCATATGGAATAAGACGAAGGTTTCGAAGTTTCCAATCAAGATTTAGTGGATTCTTCATCTATAATGTATGGTTTTTCACTCTTGGGATTCCATTACCCAAGAGGTCCTTTCATGATATGTTTTCAAAAGTATGTGTTTTGTATACACTATTCCACACGACTTGATGAGTATGCTACTAATTATGTTTGAATTTAGTGTGAAGCATGTTCTTACCTATATGATAGTTTCGTATGATTATTTCTATGACGTGATAAGATGTTAACGTTAGGGTTGGAATTAAATGTTTGAATTAACCCTTTAATGACCCATGTACCTTCTCCCATGTTATGTATTAATCTTCTACATGATTTTATGAGTTGTTATTTATTATGTATTGAGTATTTAACTATGTATGATTATGAATATTGTAAGATGAATAGGGTTCTTGGAAGCAAGAGGTAAGTCTTCTAAAGTTGTGATTACTTCACAATGTTAATGTTAGCCTATGAATCATGATGTTATTTTCTGAACGTATGTATGATGTTGGTATGTCAATATGCTTGATATGAACATGTAAATTGTGAGATCATGATAAGAACACGAATATGCATATTTATGATAATATCCCTTGTATGTTTTACACAAGGTGACTATGTTATGTTAATCTCATATAAGAAAGGTTACGATGAAAGGACAATTCTCATCTAATCTAAAAGAGCTCATGATCATGTTATACAAGAAGATAATCTCCAATGACCTATGATAAGATTATTATGAAAAACAAATTAAAGGTTATTTCAAGAAAAGGAACAAATTAAAAGCTAAGCATCGATGAACTAGAGATGGGAAGTGTCCCTTCCATAGGGTAAGGTAGGTTCACAATGATTTTCATGAGATTGAGTCTTCCATGTAATGTGGAACTATGTTTCTCTAATACATCTCCTAGTACTTGAACTATCCTGCCTCTATAGGATACTAGCTAGTGGATCCACCTAGAAAGCTACGTCATGAAGGTTCTACTTTGGCCGGTCGACCACCTTTTTCGATGTGGGGTTTCATGAATCGGATTCCATGTTTAGATAACATGTCCTATGTAGGTTAATGCCTATGTTACCTCATGTAAAATGAAATACAAGTAAATGAACAATTGACTAGGGTTACTTGAGGAGTTGTCTTTGTATAGGTAGTGGCATGGGACACTATCTAGACATTGCACAAGTTGACTCTAAGGACAGTCATGGGAGATTTTTCTTATATAATATGATGATATAAAAAATATATATGTTTAAATTATTATGTTACTCTTAAATGAATTTTGATCCTTACAATGAATATGTTATTGAGTTATGTTGTTATTTGAAGCAAAGCTTTAATTATGGTCTCCTATCTTATGTACTTGGTTATGTGGGGTTATGTGGATTCACATGACCATTGCAGTTGTAGTATAGAGATGGGATCATTTGTAAGTGTTTTGTATGTTATGTTTATATGATATATTTAATATGAATTGTTAACGGTATTTATGATAAGATTCCTATAATTACGATCATGTTTGATGTCAACGAAATCCTTATCTTGTATATGTTATATGGTATGTGCATTGAAGATTTTTATATGGCTTTGCATGTTTTCTAATGTTATGATAAATGATACTTTTTCATGCATGTCCTTATCTGTTATGTGCATATACCCATACTTAGTACATGTGGCGTACTAACCCAATAACTTTACATTACTACAACTGTAGGTTCCGCCCGTTGAAGCTTAAGGAGGTCGACTTGAAGAAGCTTGGAACTCTTTCTCAAATTTTTGGAAGGTCCTCATGTTTGGGGATGCTATCTTTTATATCCTAGCTTGCGTAGATTTTTAGTAGTTTTAAGAATACGTTATTTCCATTAAGTTCTTTTGATTCTCTTATTATAATACCTACAAGGCATATTAACTATTATTTGCTAAGTTCAGATTTGCACTCTTTAGATGGTTTCTATATGTGTGAGACAATAGGTTTAGAATATCGTATGTTTTTATAATCCTTATGTATGAAGTCTTATTATACTTCATTAGTATATTAAAAGTTTTAAATATTTCCGCAAATTTAAATGTATAATTGTGATAAAAGCTAGAAGTGGCTTGTCTCTGACCTCTGAGAGGTTAACGACGCCAGTCGCATTGGTTTCCAGTATCCGGGCGTGACAGAGCATAAGGTTAAATATCCTCAGGGTCAATGTCACACTAAACCACGTTACCTAGTGTCTTTTTCATGGTTGTGAAGCGCGCCACAGTTATGGATGAGAGGCTAGGTGATGATTTGAAAACTTCTCTTTTGTTGATACTCTTATGTCATGCCTTAGCTTTGACACTATGTGTCTTGTAGCATCTAATACCATTCTTGTAACGGGAGTGTCCGAAAAGCTTGAAGAAGAATGTCCTGCAACCATGATTCATGAAAATATGGATCTTTCTAGGTTAATGGTTCATGCCCAACAAGTTTAGGAAAGTCGTCTAAGGAAGATGAATAGGGAAGCCAAAACGGCAAAGTCGTTTGAAAGTGGTTCTTCTAAGAGTTAGTTTCATGTGCAAGACAAGCCTAAGCATAAGAAAAGTTTTTGAGATAAGGTTTCTTCTAGTTTATCCGAGAATCGCAGTGATAGAGGTTCTAGTCCTAAACCTCAAGAGGGGAGAAACGTTGATCCACCAAGAGAAAGACCAACTTGTGGTAAGTGTGGTAACAAACATGATGGCGAATGTCTTTTTGGGAATAATAGTTTCTATGGTTGTGGCAAAGGAGTCCATATGGTTAAGGATTTCCCTAATGTGAGAAGTCAAGGTAAAGGTAATAGCCAAGCTCAACCAAGCGGCCCTAATTCTGAAGCTCCAAAGAGGAACCGTTTCTATGCACTCAAGGCTAGGGGTGAACGAGAAAGCTCTCCCGACGTTGTGACATGTATGTTGTGAGTGTTGGGAATGCAATGTTTCAAACAAGAAATAAAAAAGATAATCAAATCTAGTTAATAAATCTTCTATGCAAAATCAACGTGATGGCTTGGCCAAACTAAGCATTTAATTGTTCCTATAGGCTAATAAAAGGTTAGAAGTTCACTTGCTAAAAATAATGTGATTACTATAGGATCTACAAGAAGTAAATTGACTTAGGCTATTAATAAAAATTAAAGAATTGGCATAGCCAATAAAGATTGGCTTATAAAGACATCATACCCAATTTGACAAGAATGGAAAATTTAACTTGTTTATTAAATAGGTGCATGTTTTGGTAAAAGATAGTACGAACTAGAGTTTTACAGAGATGTTTTCATACTCTATTCTTGCAATTATGTGGAACTTGTATCCATATGTTTTCTTGAGATTTTGCAGTTTTCTTGTTATCTTGAGAATTTTGGTAGCATGGTAAGTCTTGGATGCATTTTGAGCATATGATAAAGTTGAGAAGGAAGTTCATCACTATTTACTATGAATATGTAGCTCTTATATGTTTGTGCATCATGAATTGAGTGCTAAGTGTAATGATATGTTATGTGCTGGTTATGCTTCTAGTATTAAGTATTTTTCCTACCCCCCGAAAGATTTTAGTGTCATTTGAGGACGAATGTTCCTAAGGGGGGATAATGTAACACTCTGGAAATTCCATAACTTAGACTAGAGCTTAATCTATATAATAATGCTTAAAATCATATTCCCAAATAATATACTTGTCTAGTGAAGAGCCTTTTAGGTTTTAAGAATATATACTAAGGTACATAGGCATCCGATTTTCCAATGTTTAGTAATATTGGGCATTTTAGAAAATATTGGCTTAAGGGTGTTAGCCAATTTCTATGTATTAACAAGTAACTTAAAATGTAGTTTAATGTTTAACCATTTTTTATGTACTAAGATATAATTTGATGTTCAAATAACCCAATCAAAGATCTTTTAGGAATTGTACCTGCAATGAACACCCTATCCTATAATTCGTAATCAATAAGTAAACACATTAGGTACGAGGTATCCAAGAGTCAAGCCTAGGTACCATAGCACATAACCATTTAACATGATCATTTAGAATAAGCAGTTTTCAAGAACATAGTTAGTGTCCTTGTAAAATAAAATGAGCAGAAACAAATGTGCAAGCACATGTGCTAACCGTCCAAGAGACAAGAAACCAAGCCCAACCGAATTCGGTTAGGGCGGTTAGACGGCAGGCGAGAGAATCGCTCAAGCCATGTGGGGGCGAGCTCCCTAACTAATGTAGGTCCTAAATTACGTCCTTAACTAACTAAATAGCCTAGGACCACCAAAACTAACTAAGGGACCCGACAATCTAAGACCTAACCAGGTGAAATTAAGACAAACTAAATAAGAGATATCATAGTACCTAATTTAGGATGGTCCAAAGCATTTGTTATTGTCCTAACAGCTTAGGGGTTCTTTATTCATTACCCTAGGATACTTAATGAATTAAATTATCAACTTACTTACTTAATTTAGTTTGTCAAAACCGAAACCACTACGCAATTTCCAGATTTCAGTTAAGTAAGTGTTCTTCTAATTCTGGTCAATTTATGAGGGTTGTTTTAGGTAATTTAAGTGGAGGATATTTAGGGTAAGTCTTGGGACATCTATATATTTATATTAGGTAAGTTTTAGACCACAATTACACGTCCCAAATCAGAATCAAACAAAATTCTCTCAATCCCTCAAGAACGCTCTCTTTTCCAAACTCCATTGAATAACAAGAAAAGTTGAAGGAATAAAATGAAGGTTTCGAACTTTGCAATAATGATTTCGTGGATTATTCATCTATAAGGTATGGTTTTTCACTCTTGGTATTCTTTTCCCCAAGAGGTCCTTTCAAGATAAGTTTTCAAGAACTTCAGTTTTAGGGTTTTGTACTCTACATAACGGGTTTTCTTCCTAACCCTAGATTTACGATTTTAATGAAAAGTTTGTGTTTTCTATATACTATTCCACAAGACTAGATGAGTATGCGGATAATTATGTTTGAATTTAGTTTGAAGAACGTTCTTACCTATATGATGGTTTCGTATGATTGTCTCTATGATGTGATAACATATTAACGTTACGGTTAGAATTTAAGGTTTGAAAGAACCCTTTAATGACCCGTTTACCTTTTCCTATGTTATGTATTGATCTTGTCCATGATTTTATGATTTGTTATTGAATAAGTTATTAAGTATTTCACTAAGTATGATTATGAATATTGTAAGATGAATAAGTTTCTTGGAAGCAAGACGTAAGTCTTCTAAAGTTGTGATAACTCTAAAATGTTTATTTTAGCCTATGAATCATGATGTTATGTGATGAACGTACGTATGATTTTTCTATGCGAATATGCTGGCAAAGAAAATGTAAATTGTGAGATCATGATAAGAACACGAATATGCATGTTTATTATATCCTTTGTATGCTTTACACAAGGTGATTACGTTATGTTAATCTCACATAAGAAAGGTTATGATGAAAGGACAATTACCATCTAATCTAAAAGAGCTCATGATCATGTTATACAAGGAGATAATCCCCTATGACCTATGATATGTTTATTATGAAAAACAAATTAAAGGTTATTTCAAGAAAAACGAGTTAAGCTAAGCACCGATGAACTAGATATGGGAAGTGTCATAGGGGAAGGTAGGTTCATAATAATTCTCATGAGATTGAGGCTTCCATATAATGTGGAACTATGGATTTCTAATACATCTCCTAGTTTGTGAGCTATGCTTCCACCATAGGATAATAGCTAGTGGATCCACCTACAAAGCTATGTCTTGTAGGTTCTACTTTGGGGGGTAGATAACGTTTTTTCGGTGTGGGGTTTCATGACACATGATTCCTTGTTTAGCTCACATGGTCTATGTTGGTTAACAATTATGTTCCCTCATATAAAATGAAAGACAAGTAAATGAATGATTGACTAGAGTGACTTGAGTAGTTGGCTTAGTATAGGTAGTGGTATGGGACGCTAACTAGACATTGCACAAGTTGACTCTAAGGGAAGTCCTTGGAGATTGTACTTATGTAATATGATGATATACAAGAATATGTTTATGTTATATGATATTACTCTTACATGAATGTTGATCCTTATAATGAATATATTATTGAGCTATATTGTTATATGAAGCAAAGTTTTACTTATGGTCTGCTATCTTATCCACTTGGTTATGTGGGGTTATGGGGCTTCACATGACCATTGTACTTGCAGTTTGGGGATGGGATCATTGGCAGGTGTTTTTTATGTTATGTTTATATGATTTATTTAATATGAATTGTTAACGTAATTTTATGATAAGATGCCTATAATTATGATCATGTTTGATGTCAACATATTCCTTATCTTGTATACGTTATATGGTATGTGCATTGAAGATTTTTATATGGCTTGGAATGTTTGCTAAAGTTATAATAAATGATATTTTTTATGCATGTACTTATGTCTTATGTGCATATATCCATACTTAGTACATGTGGCGTACTAACCCATTTCTTTATATTACTACAACTGTAGGTTCTGGCCATTGAAGCTTAAGGAGGTCGTCTTGAAGAAGCTTGGAACTCTTTCGCCTAGTCTTGGTAGGCCCTCATGTTCGGGGATGATATCTTTCATATTCTAGCTTGCGTATATTTTTAGTAGTTTTAAGAATACGCTATTTTCGTTATGTTCTTTGTATTCTTTTGTAATAAGACCTATATGGCATATTAAATATTATTGGCTAACTTCAAATTTGCACTCTTTAGATGGTTTCTATATATGTGAGATAATATTTTTAAAATATCGTATGTTTTTATAAACCTTAAGTATGACGTCGAAGTATACTTCATTAGTATATTAAAAGTTTTAAATATTTCCGAAAATTTAAATGTATGATTGTGATGAAAGCTAAGAAGTGGCTTGTCTACGACCTCTAAGAGGTTAATGACGCCGATCGCGTTTGGATTCCATAATCTGGGCGTGACAGGGCGTAGCATGTACGTATATGGAAAACGATGACTACCTGTGTCACGAAAAATTTGTCAAGGCGTGAATTCTACAAACGTGGTTTGTGAACATAAGCTAGGCATCATCGGTCATGTATTCAAGATGGCATCAGCATCAGCCAAGGCCTACAAGCGTCATACATGGCATGTGCGCATTGGTTTGGTGACATCATTCTTGGCCTACATGCATTGGCCGAAGTCATGTGACACCATCCAAGGCTTGCAACCATTAGATATGGAGTGTGCGCATGTACTGGTCTACATCACTTGTGGCCTGCTTGAATAGGTCAATGTCAGGCGACATCGTCAAAGGCATGCACACATCAAACATTGTGTGTGCGCATCGATTAGGAGACATCGCTCGTTGCCTACACGCAATTCCCAATGGCAGACGACATTAGTCATAGTGTGCACATATCAGATGTTGCATGTCCTTGTATTGGAAGACATCGAGGCATCGACCAAGGCATGCATGCATCAAACATGGGGTGTGCTCATTGACTAGGTGACATCGGTCATGGCCAGCGCGCATTTGCAAAAAATAGAAAGCCATCATTCATGACCTGCACTTATCGGGCGCAGCATGTGCATGTACGGAAAATGATGCCTACCAATATCAGGCAACATCTTCAAAGGCATGCATACATCAAACGTGGTCTTTTCTCATCAGCTAGGCGTCATCTGTCATTTTCTACAAGCATCGGACGTAGCATATGCGGAAGTGGCAAACAACGTCTTCCAATGGCATCATCATTAGCCAAGGCCTACATGCTTCTCGCGTAGCTTGTGTCATTGGCTGGGCGATATCATTCGTGACCTACACGCATCGGCCAATGTCATATGACATCGTCTAAGGCATGCAACCATTTGTGGCATGTGTGCATCAATTGGGCGACATCGCTCGTGGCGCGCATTGGCCAACCGAAGACGACATCTATCATGGCCTGCACGCATCAGATATTGGACGTTCTTGTATTTTTTAAAAAAAAGTCTTCCAATGTAAGGGCGCATCGTCCAAGTCATGCATGAATCAAATGTGGGGTGTGTGCAATTATAAGTCGTCCTCGGTCATGGCTGCACACATCAACCATAGCTTTTCCGCATGTGGCGAACGACGTCTGCCAATAGTATCACCAAAAGTTAAGGCCTGCAAGCATCACCAATGGCGTGTGCGCATCTCTAGAATGACATTGATCATGTCATGTAAGCATCGGCGAACGTCAGATGACATTGGCCAAGGCCTTCACGCATCAAAATATGGAATGTGTGAATTGACTGGGCCACATCGCCTTGGCGACATCGGTTTGGGCCTGCATGCATCGGTCAAGCGACGTCGACCAACGACCAAAAACATCGTCAAAGGCATGCACACATCTGACGTGTCCTTCTCCCATAGGCAGACAACGGTACTCAATGGTAGCTACCATAAGTCAGGGGATGCATGCTTCTTATAACGTGACATGTGTGCATCGTCTAGGTAAAATTGGCGTATTGCATTAAGAGTTAATTATTTTTTAAATACATGTGACGTGGAATGTTCACGTCGGTCAACGACATGCATAATCGGCAAGAAGACATTGGTCATGGAGTACCCGCATTAGTCATGGACCATGCACCTTGCTCAACCGATGTTGACCATGGACGTCCTGTATTATGAACGTTACTTAGTTGTCTTCGGGCGTGGCCTACAAGCATTGTTAAGAAAACGTTTGTTGTGGCCTTCTCCAATTAACCTTGGCCTTCACAATTTTGTCAGCGACGTTGAACATGGCCTAACCGCATCAAATATTTCCTGGACACAATGTTAAACAAACATTGGACGTACCCTGCATACATCGATTATCTGACGTCAAATGTGCGCTGCCCTTATCGTATTTAGCATACACACAACGGTCTGCTGACGTCAAACGTCGTTTGGCCTCATCGTTTATGGTCTCCATACATCTGTTTGGGGACGTCAGATGTTGCTCGACCACATTGTTGAAATAAAGGAACTTAAGCTAATTATATTTATTTGTGAATTTTTGGCATTAATTTCATATTTTTTTCAAAACTTATCTTTTTTGAATTAATTAATTATGCATTTTTTTGGGATTCGCCAGGATAAAAATTATTAATCAACAAAAAAGTTAAAAAAATTTACATTAAGGTTACTACCATTATATGTTAATTTTTGGCGTAAATTTTATATTTTTATCATATTTTTTTTATTTTTAATTAATTACTCATCTTCGAGAGTTGACAAAAATAATTAAAACATCAAAAAAAAATTATTGAAATTGTTGATTTTATGGTAAATATATTTATTTATGAATATTTGGAGTTTTTTTTTTATAGTTTTATCATATTTTTCCAATTTTTTTACAAATTAATTACTCATTCTCGAGGTTTGCTCAAAAAAAAATATTAATAAATTTGTTGAAATTGTTGAATTTAAGGTTGCTCTATTTATTTGTGAATTTTGGCGTCAATTTTATATTTTTACAATATTCAGTCTATTCATATACATGATTTGCCTTAAAATAGTTGAAAACTATATTTTATATGTACAAAAGTTATTTATGATTAAAAAAAAAAGAATGTGTGTTTGTACCTTAGAACGTAAATATTTGGGTTTTACATAATCATTATGATTCATTGGAAAAACGATGCCTAATCCTCTAAGTCAGAATCGGCGCAATGGAATTAAGAGCTCCATAGGCCACGCGTAAGACGTAGCATGTGCTGATGAGAGATGCGCATCGCCAAACGACGGACGACATCGTTCATGTCCTTCACCCATTAGACATGCGCATATGGAAAATGACGTCAACCAACATCAGGAAACATTCTTAAAGGCCCGCACAAATCAAACGTGGTGTGTGCGCATCAACGGAGTGACATCAGTAGTGGCTTGCGCGTATCGGCCAATGCCTGAAGACATTGGTCATGGAATGCACGCAACGGCGTAACATGTGCGCATATAGATAACGAGGTTTGCAGACATAATGTGAAATCAGTCAAGGCCTGCAACATCAAACGTGGTGTGTGCTCGACTTACATAGCATGTGCGCTTCTGGCAAATGACGATTGCCTCTATTAGGCAACATCAGTCAAGTCGTGAACACAACAAATGTGGTGTGCGCACAATGGCAAGGGACATCGGTCGTGGTTTGCACGCATCAAACATTGCATATGTTCATCAGCTAGGCGATATTAGTCATGCCATGCGCATATCGGTCAACAATGGCCAACATCGGTCATGTCCTACACACAACGGATGTGTGCATATGGAAAACGACATCTAACAATGTCAGGGGATATCGTCCAAGGGATTTAATCATCAATCGAGTTGTGTGTGCATTGAATGGGTGATAGAGGTAGTTTCCTTCTCATATTAGCCAAGGGAGAATGAAATCGCTCATGGCATGTACGCATCAGCTTAATATGTGCGCCTATGGAAAACAATGTCTCCAACCGCCTACATGCGTCAAACATGGTGTAAGTGCTATGGTAGGAGACATCGGTCATGGCCTGCACGCATCAGATGTTTCATGTGCTACTCAGCTTGGCCACATCAGTATTGGCATGCGCGCGTCGACAACGCAAGCCTTTATCGGTCATGGCCTTCTTGCATCGGACATGCGCATATGGCTAATGACAACTACCTACATCAGGTGACATCATCCAAGGAATGCATGCATCAAATATGGTGTGTGCACGCATTGATCATGGCATGCATGCATTATTCATGTCCCACACGCATCAATCATATCCTTCACGCATCTGGCGTAGCATGTACGTATATGGAAGCGACGCTTTCCAATGTAAGGCAACGTCTGCTAAGGCATGAATGCATCAAATGTGGTGTGCGCACATTACATAGGCGTCATCGGTCATTGTTTACAAGCATCGGACGTAGTATGTGTGTAAGTGGCAAATGAGATCTTTCAATGACATCATCACCAACAAAGGCCTTCTAGATTCACGCGTGGTGCGTGCGCATTGACTGGGAGAAATCATTCACGGCTTGCATGCATCGACCAATGTCATATGACATCAGCAAAGTCCTGTAAGCATCAGTGTGTATCGGCTGGGTGAAATTGGAATTTTCCATTCACCATCAACTGATTTTAACATGCATCTGACGTGGAATGTGCACGTCCGCACACGGCACACATCATCGACTAGGAGACATTAGTCGTGGAGTACCCTCATCAGTCATGGCCTTTGCACCTTGCTCACCCAATGTCAATCGTGGACTGCCCGTGTTATGCAAATTACTAAGTTGTATTCTGGCGGGGACTACAAACATCCTTCAACAAATTTTTGGAGTGGCCTACCCCTATATACCTTTGCATACATACAACTGTTAGCAACGTCGGACATGGTCTGCCAACGTCGACTTTGTCTTGTACACAGCGTTAAACCAACATCGAACATGGCCTACATTAATCGATTTGCCGAAGTCGAATGTGGATTTCCCTTATCGTACTCAGCATACACACATCTGTCTACTGACGTCAAACATTGTCTGGCTGCATTGCTTGTGGCCAACATACATCATTTGGAGGCGTTAGACGTTGTGTGACAGCATTGTTGAAATACCGGAACTTAGGGTGTGTTTTGTATGAAGGAAAATGTTTTCAATGGAAATTGTTTTCCTAGAAAATGTTTTCCTTGAAAATGTTTTCCTGGAAAACAAGTAGATTTTGGACTTATTTTCTCATGTTTTGTTGGTGAGTAGAAAATATTTTTTTCGAAATGATTTTTAGTGTTGATTTATGAATGAAAAATATTTATGAGGAACATCTTTTATTTTTACTAGAATAGAAAATAATTTATGAAATTAAAAATATTTTTTAAAAATAATTTTTTTGGGGTTGGGGTGGTGGGAGTGGCGGTAGTGAGGGAAGGCAGCAGGAGGGGCTAGGAGTGAAAAAANGGAGGGTGGTCAGGGATCGGGTGAAAAAATAAAATTTTGAAATTGAAAATATTTTTATTTTTTTGAAAATTGATGTTTTCCCAAAAAAAATATAATTTGAAATTGGAGGAGAGCCTTGGAAAATGTTTTCCTTAATTTTTGAAGGGAAGTCATTTTCCTTAACTTTGAGGGAACAGAGTTGATTTGGAAAACGTTTTCCAAAACTTTTTCCCCAACCAAACATGAGAAAATTGGAAAACATTTTCCAGAAAATGTTTTCCTTCATACCAAACACACTCTTAAGGTTACTATATTTATTTGTGAATTATTTGCGTTAATTTCATATTTATTTCATAATTTTCCTATTTTTTATAAATTAATAACACATTTTTTTAATTTACCGGGAGATAAATAATTATTCAAAAAAATAGTTGAAATAATATAAATTAAGGTTGCTATAACTATATGTGAATTTTTGGCGTAATTTATTTTTGTCATATTTTTCCTATTTTTTAATTACTCATTTTTGGGATTTGATAAAAAAAATTCAAACAAAAATTTGAAATAATTGAATTTAAGGTAACTATATTTATTTTTGCATTTTTCGTGTTAATTTTATATTTTGATCATCCTATTTAAGTACATTAATTACTCATTAAAAAGATTTGCTCAAAATAATAAAAAGCACAAAAAAAAGTTGAAATTGTTTGATTTAAGGTTAAGCGTACACGCATAAAACGTAGTGTGCGTGCAATGGTAGGCAAAATCGGTCATGCGCTGCACTCATCAGATGTTGCATTATCTAATCAGCTTGGAAACATCAGTCGTTGCATGGACGCATCGACAACACCTATCGTCATCAGTCATGGTATGCTCACATCGGACGTGCGCATATGGATAATGATGTCTACCAACATAGGGTGACATCGTCCAATGTATGCACGCATCAAACGTGGTGTGTGTGCATCGACAGGGTGATATCACTCATGGCCTGCGCACATCAGCCAACAGCTGAAAACATTGGTCAGTGACTGCACGCATCGGGCGTAGCATGTGCGTATATGGAAAACGACCCCTTCCAATGTAAGCCGACATCTGCCAAGGCATGCATGCATCAAACGTGGTGTGTGCACATCAGCAGGGCATTATCGGTCATGGCATGTAAGCATCGAACGTAGATTGTGAACTAGTGCCAAAAAACACCTTCCAATGACATCAACATCAACCAAGACGTGCAAGCTTCAAGCGTGGCATGATTACATTGGTTGGTAACATCACTCATGGCCTACACGCATCAGTGAACGTCATATGATATCATCAAAGGTCTGCAGGAATTGACTATCGCATGTGCACATCGATTGGGAGACATCTGTTGTGGCCTTCTTGCATAGGATAATATAAGGAAACATTGTCCAAGGTATGCATGCATCTAATATTGAGTGTGCGCATCGATTGAGAGACATCAGTCGTGGCATGCGCTCATTGGCAAAAGGCAGACGACGTTGTTAATTTCCTGCACGCATCGGATGTTGCATGTTTTTGTATTGGCAAACGATGTCTGCCATTGTCAGGCGGCATCGGCCAAGGGATGCATACATCAAATGTGGTGTCTGCGCATCGGCTAGGTGACATTAGTCATTCACTACACAAATCAGACATAACTTGTGCACATCTGGCGAATGACGTCTGCCAATGGCATCAACAACATACGAGGCCTGCAAGCATCACCCATGGCTTGTGCAAATCGCTAGGGAGACATCACTCATGGCCTGCGAGAATCGGCCAAGGCTTGCACACATCAAACGTGTAGTGCACGCATCGGCTGGGCGACATCAGTTGTGACATGTGCACATAATCTTGGCATTATTGGTCGTGGCCTACACGCATCGGTCAGGCAATGTCAGCCAATGACAGATAGCATCACCAAAGTCCTGCACGCATCTGACGTGTATTGCGCGCATTGGCTGGCTACGTCACTCAACGTCACGTACCATTAGTCATGGCATGCATGCATCTAAAGTGGCATATGCGCATCGGCTTGGTGAAATTGGTGTCTTCCATTTAGCATTAATTATTTTTTACATGCATATAACGTGGAATGTGCAAGTCGACCAACGGCACGTGTCATCGACCTAGATTTATTGGACGTGGAGTACCTGTATTAGTCGTTACATATTCACGTTGCTCAGATGCGTCGATCATGGACTGCCCGCCTTGTGCACGTTACTTAGTCGTCTTTAGGTGTGGCCTACAAACATCGCTCAGGAAACATTAAGCATGGCCTGCCCCCATCGCCCTAGGCCTACACAAAACTGTCAGTAACGTCAGACATGGCCCGCCCGCATCAACTTTGGCCTTCACATAACGTTAAACAACAATCGGACATGGCCTGCATACATCTATTTGTTGACCTCGAACGTCGGTTGCCTTTATCATATTTAACATACACACATCGGTCTATCGACGTCAAACGTCATCTGGTTGCATCGTTCCCGGCCTACATATTCGGTTTGGAACGTCGAACGTTGTGTTACCTCATTATTGAAATAAGGGAAAAGGGTCTGATATACCCCTCAACTTTGTCATTTAGAGCTGATATACCCCTCGTTATAAAAGTGGCTCATATATACCCTTACTTGTAAACAAATGGCTCATTATACCCTTTTCCTCTAACGGAAATGAAAAAAATAATAATTTTAATCTAAATTTTTATTATTTTTTATAAAAAATATAATCCCATATGAGTAAATATAATCCTCGTCAAACATATTTTTTTTTGACTTTTTTTTGTTTCAATGACTGATTTATAATTATTATTTTGATAATCAAATTTATTTATGTTTCACTAATATTCTTGTAAAACTTATTGTAGATGATCAAATTTTTTCTTCGAATACGAAATTAAATTACAATACACACAAAAAAATAGTTTAAATTTTTTTTCTTTAAACTAAGGAATGAAAGAAAAAAACAAAATAAAAATAAGCAACTCAAATAATT
This sequence comes from Solanum pennellii, assembly GCF_001406875.1. Taxonomy (NCBI): domain Eukaryota; kingdom Viridiplantae; phylum Streptophyta; class Magnoliopsida; order Solanales; family Solanaceae; genus Solanum; species Solanum pennellii. The sequence goes on along the minus strand of NC_028638.1, from coordinate 3,126,023 downwards.
ATAATAAAAGAAAAAAAATAATTTATGTATGAAAAAAATTAAAATATAGCTTGAACTTTGATAGAAGAATCATATATACCCCTAAATAATTTTTTAAAAAAAATTAGAAGTAACAAATATAAATTTAAAACTAATTTTTTAACTTCCGTTAAATGAAGGGTATATGTGAGCCATTTTGTAATGGCAGGGGTATATGTGAGCCGTTTGTATAACGCTAAGGGCATATATGAGCCACTTTTATAACGAGGGGTACATCAGCTCTAAATGACAAACTTGAGGGGTATATCAGACCATTTTCCCTTGAAATAAAGTAACTTCAGGTTACTATATTTATTTATGTATTTTTGGCATTAACTTATAATTTTTTTCAAAATTTTTCTATTTTTTATTGAATAATTACGCACATTTTGGGGATTTGTCAGGTGAAAAACAATTAATCAAAATATAATTTAAATTGTTAAAATTGTTGAATTCAATATAACGATAATTATATGTGAATTTTTGGCATAAATTTTATATTTTTATAATATTTTTCCTATTTTTTATTATTTGATTATTCATTTTTGGATGTGACGAAAAATCAAAAATTCAAAAGAAATTATTGAAATTGTTGAAATTAAGGTAACTATAATTATTTGTTAATTTTCGGCCTTACATTTATATTTTTATCATATTTTTCATATGTTTTTATAAATTAATTACTCATTCTCGAGATTTGCTCAAAAAATAAAAATTACAATTTTTTTTTGAAATTATTGAATTTAAGGTTACTTTATTCATTTGTCAATTTTTGGATTAATTTTATATTTTTATGAAATTAATTCTATTTTTATTAATTAATTACTCATATTCGTCATTTTCCCAAAAAAAATTAAAATTCAAAGTTGAGAACTATTATTTTTTTATATATAAAAGTTATTTATGAGAAAAGGCAAATGTATGTTTGTAGATTAGAACGTACATATTTGGTTTGTACATGTTCATTATGATTCATTGGGATGAAGACCTCCGTGCGGGCCACACAAAGGACGTAGCATGTGGGAAACAGACACGCGCATCAGTGAAGGACATACGGCATCGATCATGGCTTGCACACATCGGACGTGACACATATGGAAAATGACGTCCACTAACATCAAGGGACTTCCTCGAAGGCCCGCACGCACCAAACGTGGTGTGTGTGCAGTGATAGAGTGAAATCAGTCATGGCTTGCGAGCATCGGCCAACGGCAGACAACATTATCATGGACAGCACCAAATGGAGTAACATGTGCCTATATGGCAAGAGATTTTTGCAGACATCAGACGACATCGTCCAACACCTATACACCTCAACTGTGGTTTTTGCGCATCGGCTGGGCGACATTGGTCTTGACATGCACAGATCGGATGTAACATGTGCGCTTTTGAAAAACGACGTCTGTCAGTGTCAGGCAATATCGGCAAAGGCCTGCACGCTTCAAATGTGGTGTGTGCACATCGACAGGCGACATAGGTCATGGTTTGCACGAATCAAACTGGCAACATCAGTCGTGGCATGTGCACATCATCCAACAACGACTGACATCGGTCATGGCCTACATACATCAGAAGTGCAGATATAGAAAACGGCGTTTACCAATGCTTGGTGACATCGTCCAAGGGATTTTTGCGTTGAACGAGTTGTGTTTGCATTGACTGGAGACAAAGGTTGTGGCCTGTGCATATTGGCCAACGGCAAACGACATTGATGCTGGGCTGCACACAACTGTGTAACATGTGCGCATATGGAAAACAACGTCTACCCACGTCAGGCAACATTGTCCAAGGCTTACACGCATTAAGCATCGTGTGTTCACAACAGAAGGTGACATCGTTCAAAGCCTGCACGAATCAGATGTTGTATGTGCGAATCAGCTTAACGACATCAGTCGTGGAATGCACACGTCGATAATTTTAGCCGTCATCGGTCAGGCTGTGCTTGCATAAGAGGTTTGCTTATGTATAACGATGTCTACCAACATCAGGCGACATCCTCCAAGGCATGCACAGATCAAACATTATGTTTGCGTATCAATAGGGTGACATCAGTCATGGCTTGTGCTCATCGGCCAAAAGGAGATGACATCGGTCATGGCTTGTATGCATTAGTTATAGCATGTACGTATATGGAAAATGATTCCTGCCAATGTCAGGAGACAATAGCCAAGGCATGAATGCATCAAAAGTGGTCTGTGCACATTTGCTAGTCATCATCGATCATGGCCTGCAAGCATCGAACGTAGCATGTGCACAATTGCCAAATGACATCTTCTGATGGCATCAGCATCAGCTAAGGCCTGTAAGCTTCACATATGGCGTGTGAGCATCGACTCGGCAACATCATTCATGGCCTACACTCATCGGCCAATGTCATATGTCATCGTTCAAGGCCTGCAAGAATTAATTGTTTTGTGTGCGAATCGACTGGGAAATATCAGTTATGGCCTGCTTTAACCGGCCAATGTCAGGCGTCATCGTCAAAGGCATGCACGCATAAAAATTCTGTGTGCGTATTGATAGGGATACATCGGTCGTGGCCTACGCGCATTGCCTAATGGAAGACGACATCGGTCATGGTGTGCACACATCGGATTTTGCATGTGCTTGTATTGAAAATTATGTCTGGCACTGTAAGGAGGCATCGACCAAGGCATGCACCCATAAAATTTTGTATGTTCGCATCGACTAGGAGACATCGTTCAGTGCTGCACAAATCGGAAATAACTTGTGTCAATGTGGCGAACGACGTCTGCCATTGGCATCAGTCATAGCAATGTCTTGCAAGAATCACCCATGGCGTGTGCGCATCGGTAGAGCGACATTAGTTATGTCCTACGAGCATCAGCCAACGTCAGATGACATTGAAAAAGTTCTACACCTATCAAATGTGGAGTGTGTGCATCTGCTGGGCTAGATCAGTAGTGCAAGGTGCACATAGGCTTGGCGACATCGATCATATCCTGCAAGCATCGGTCAGGAGATGTCGGTCAACGACAAACAACATCATCAAAGATTTGTACACATAGGACGTGTCTTGCGTGCATTGGCTGGCTACGTCAGTCAACAACAGGTACAATCAATAAAGGAATCATACATCATATGTGGAATCTGCGCATCGACTGCGCAAAATTGGCGTCTTCCATTCAGCATCAACAAATTTTTAAATGCATCTGACGTTTAATGTGCAAGTCCACCAATGGTACGCATCATTGACTAGGAGATATTGGTCGTGGAGTACTCGTATCAGTCGTGACATATGCACCTTGCTCAAGTGTGTCGACCGTGGACTTCCAGCATTGTGCACATTACTTAGTCGTCTTCGGGCGTGGGCTACAAACATCGTTCAGCCAATTTTTGGCGTGTCCTGCCCCCATCGCCTTGGCCTACACACAACTGTCAGTAACGTCAGACATGGCCTGCCTTCATCGACTTTGGCTTGCACACACTATTAAAAAAACATCGGACATGGCCTGCATACATCTATTTGCTGACGTCGAACGAGGGTTGCCCCTATCATATTTAGCTTACACACATCGGACTTTCAACGTCAAATGTTGACTGGCTGCATCATTCATGGCCTACATACATCGGTTTGGGAACGACGGACATTGCTTGACCTCATTATTAAAGTAAAGTAACTTGTTATAAATATATTTATTTGTATATTTTTTGCATTAACTTTATATTTATATAATAATTTTCTTATTTTTTATTAATTAACCACGCACTATATGGGGATTTTCCGGGTGAAAAATATTTAAACAAAAAAAAGTTGAAATTGATAAAATTATTGAATTTAAGGTTACAATAATTATATCTGAACTTTTGGAATTAATTTTATATATTTATCAGATCTTCCCAATATTTTATTAATTAATTACTCATTTTCGAGATTTGACTAAAAAATTATAAATTCAAAAATAATTTTGAAATTTTTAAATTTAAAGTAACTATATTTATTTATGAATTTTTGGCGTTATTTTAATACTATCAACATATTTTTCCTATTTTTTATAAATTAATTACACATTCTCAAAAATTGCTCAAAAAAATAAAAATTACAAATATTTTTCAAATTGTTGAATTTTTTGTTAATCTATTTATTTGTAAATATTTGCGTTAATTTTATATTTTAATAATATTAATTCTAATTTTATTAATTAGTTACTCACATTCGTGTTTTTCTCCAAAAAAATTTAAATTCAAAGTTGAACAATATATAAATATATATATATATATATATATGTATATATATGTATATATAAGTTATTTATGATAACAAACAAATGTGTGTTTGTACCTCAGAACGTACATATTTTGTTTGTACATGTTCATTATGATTCATTGGGAAAACGATGCCTACTCCATTAAGTCAGAATTGATGCAACGGAATGAAGAGCTCCGTGTGGGAAACACATAGGACGTAGCATGTGGGCATTAGTAATTCTCATCGGCGAACGAGAGACAACATTGCTAATGGCCCGCACACATCGGACGTGTGCATATGGAAAATGACGTCCACCAACATCAGGCGACATCCTCGAAGGTCCGCACGCATCAAACGTGGTGTGCGCGCATCGACGTAGCAATATCAGTCGTGGCTTGCACGCATCGGCCAACAGCATACGACATTATCACGGCCTTCACGCAATGACGTGACATGTGAGCATATGGAAAACGACGTTTGCAGACGTCATGCGACATCGCCCAAGGCTTACACGCATCAAATGTGGTGTGTGAGCATCCGCTGGGCGACATTGTTCATGACCTTTACACATCAGACGTAACATGTGCATTTGTGGCAAATGACGTCTCCCACTGTTAGCCGACATCAGCCAAGGCCTGGACGCTTCAAATGTGGTGTGTGCAACGGCAATATACATCGGTCATGGTTTTCACACATCAGAGTGGGCAACATCAGTCGTGGCATGTGCATATCAGTCAACAACGGCTGACATTGTTCATGGCCTGCATACAGCAGAAGTGCGGATATGGAAAATGATGTTTACCAATGTCAGGGGACATCATCCAAGGGATTTATGCATTAAAAGGTAGTGTGTGCATCGAATGGTTAACTACCACACCTGGATTCTGAAATCCGAATGCGACCAGCATCGTTAACCTCTCAGAGGTCGCCGACAAGCCTCTTCTTATCTTTAATCACAATCATATAGTTAAGTTTGCAGAAAATTTAGAACTTTTTAATCACTTATTGCAGTGTACATAGACTTCATATAATACTTCCTAAGAGTGATATTCTAATGAGCTCAAACTACGCAACCATCTATCAATAGATTAATCAATTGAAATAAATGATCGTAATAGTAATAATAATGATTTGCCAATCGTCCTTAGTACAAACGCTTGAACAAATGTTTAAAATGAAATGCTAGGGACATAAGCCACTAGATATATCTAATGAATAAATCTAGAATACTAAATGTAGAATCCTCGAACTCAATAGGACCTACCAAAGTCTAGAGATCGATAGCCCAAACCGCTTTGTCGAGTCTTCAATCTTCTCTAGAACCTGCGCCAATAAAAATAGTAATAAAATATAGGGTTATTACACTCTTGCACTAAGTATGGGTGTATGCACATAACACATAAGGACTATGCAAGATCACGGAAAGCTATTCCTAAAGCAACCTGCCATTTCTTGAAAGTTAAGTCTCTTTACTTTATTAAATCATTACTTCTAATTTATGCTATGAATATGAAATGTTGTCACGCAATTAAGGCATACAACTCATTTTTTATATGAACATAAGACCTTGGAATTATGAACATTGTTTTAGAACAACTCGAACGAAAATTTTGAAATTTACTCCTCCCTTACCCGAGAGCTCTTCCCCCAACACTTAATTTATTTTTAAGTCTTTTTCTTTTTTTTTGTTTTGTATTTCAATGATATCCTTTGATCTTATGTTTTACTTATAAGTGTAATGATTCATTATAGTCCCACACCTACAATGAATCAATTATGCAATCCAATAGATAAAGGAAATGATTTAACTACAATTTGGGCATGAAATCTTCATAATCCAATCTTTATTGGCTAGGCCACTTTTTTTTATTATTTTCATATTATGAAGATTATGGGGTATTGATTAACCATTATGTTTTACTCCCCTTTATTTGCATAATATAAGAAGTCATTATAAGCCAATTTTATTTGGCTATGCCCATTATATAATCATTTGAATAATTTGAAGATATTGGAACATATATTTTTGATTGGGCATAAGCCAATAACTTGCTAAAACTTCATCCTTATCAACCACAGATGATTTGATAGACTTAAGCTCTTGCTTTCTTAGTTCACTTTGAACTTACATTTCTTCTTCTTTCTTTATTACTTTCTTAACGAAATCTTTAGCATTAAGATCATGCGAGTTAACACGAAATCCAGTGTGTGCCCCACACCGAAAAGGGGTGGTTCACCGACAAAGTGAACCTAGATAATGTGAGCTATACATTAAATCCAGTGTCTTCCCCACACTGAATAGGGGTGGTTCATCGGCTAAAGTGAAACCAAGTCCACTGTCTTCCCCACACCGAAAAGAGGTGGTTCACGGCTAAAGTTAACCGAATACTTTATTTTAGCATTAAACGACATAGATCATGTGAGCTAAACATGAAATTTAGTGTGTGTCCCACACTGAAAAGTGGTGGTTTCACCAGTCAAAGTGAAATTGCATCATACCTAGCTCTCTTAGTTGGAATCTACTAGCAAGTTCCTATGCTGGCAACATAGTTCGAAGACTAGGAATTTTTTCAGAGACTCTTATCCACCTTTATGTAGCCTCGTCTTATGAGACTTATGTGTCCTGTCACAAGTTCATTGCTAGTCTATCGGTGCTTTGCTCAAATTCTTTTTCTTTATAACTTTTAGAGTTGACTCAAACATTATGAAGTTTGCTTCTAGTTATGAGGTTTACTTAAATCATTGGATAACCGTCATCCCTTTCTTTACTTGATAAAATGTGAATTTAACCTTACATTATTATCTTGGTGTTAATGAGATTTGTCGTACGATTATTAACACTCTCTTATGTGAAAATCATTAACATGATTGTCTAGGTGTGAGTGAGATTTGTCTCACTTCTTTTAACACCACATTCTTGTCACTTTCATAATTCTTAAACTTTTAATTATGGCATTACTCACCTTATCTTGTTCAATGACATTTGGTAGCTTTATGCCACTCGTTATGAACGTTATAAAGATTGTTCAAAGTACTTACCTATATTCATAGTTCATTTGGAAAGGGTATGTTGGAACTTCTCCCAATGATTGACATACCCTTGGTTATGAATTCAAAGTTACATTGGTCATGCTTCATTTTGGTACAACTTAGTCATTAGCCAATTTTGTATCATATTTTGCAAATACATTGTAAGCCAATTTATTGGCATAGACTACTTTTTCACATATCATGGTAATCTAGAATACGGTTAGCCAATATATTGGAATAAGCAAAACTTTCACTATAAAATGGGAATGATAATATCATTAGCTAATTTTTTATGAAATAACATAGTAAGCCAATTCTATTCATCTTTTTGGACAATATATTGCTAGCCAATTTGTTGGCATAAATAAAACTATGATATTATCACTAGCCAAGTCAATTAACTTAATTAATATATTATATTGATTTCATAATTCTAAGAGAGTCGACATTTAACAGTGAACTAAAGTTAATGAACGATTCATATATCTTCATCTTCTCGAACACAATTAGGTATTACAACATTCTTTAATTCATGTAACTAATACCCTAATCATACGAATCAAATCTATAGGACTCATTGGACATTAACAGATAAAGAACCCTATAATGATTAATTAGAACCACATACCAACAACATGTTCTAGATTAAATCTACATAGTGTTAGAATCAAAAACAAGGATCACTAAGGAGATGGACGTTCAACAATGTCATTAGGAACAATCCTATTTTCGATATTCTTAAATTCATGAAACGTTTGAAAAGTCTCTTGGGGAAAGGAATTCAAGAGATAAAACCCATACCTTATGTAGAATTGAATCTACATAGATCACCTTCCATGAAAACCTTGAAGAATACCTTGAAATTGCTTAAGAAATTTTCTATTTTTCTTGCGTTTTGCTCACTGTTTTTCTCACGCTTGTTTTCTGTTTTAGTCGTGAGTTTCTAGGTCTTAGGAACTGATAGTTAGTAATTTAACTTATACTAATTAACTTAATTAATAAATCAATTATCTAATTTACTAAAACGTCGTTCCTAGATTGATTAGAATTAGAAGAACACTTGACTTAACCAAAATCTGGAAATTGCTCAGTGGTTTCTGTTTTTGACCAATTAAATTAACTAATTAAATTGCTAATTTAATTAATTGTTAACCTAGGGTAATTATTAAAGTACCACTAAGAAGTTAGTACCATAACCAACCCTTTGGACCATCCTAGGTTAGGTACTAGGATGTTTCTTAGTTAGTTACTTTTCTAGTGTAAGGATTTCGGTTTGCCCAATTAAATTAATTAATAAAGTTGGTAATTTAATTAATTAAGTGACCTAGGGTAATTAATAAGGTAACCATAGTCGTTAGGGCCATAAATAACCCTTTTGGACAATCCTAGGTAAGGTACGATGATGTTTCTTGAGTTAGTACTAGGTTAGTGTCACCCCATTAGGTCTTCGGTTGTCGGGTGCACTGGTTAGTTTATTTTGGTTAGTCCTAGGTTAGATAGCTAGTTAGGTAAGTTAGTTATAGCCTAGATTTTATTAGGAATATCAGCCCCACATGGCTTGACCTCACATGTGCGCCTAAACCTAACCGCTCTAACCACCCTAACCAAATTCTTGCACATGTGTCGCTGCTCATTTCTTATTGTCCCAAGGATCCTCACTATATCCTTGGGCACTGCTTACTTTACATGATCATTTTAAATGATCATGTGCTATGCTACCTAGGATTGACACTTTGATACCTCGTACCTAATTTGTGGGATCTATGAAATGAAAATTTTATTAGCTTAGGGTCTTCATTACAGGTACAATTCCTAAACAAGCTTTAAATGGGGCGTTTGAACATCAAAGTATATATTAATTAATAAAAATTGGCTAACAACCTTAAGCCAATATTTTCTAATATGTCCAATATTGAGAAATATTGGGCATTGTGATGCATATGTACCCCAATACCTACTCTTAAAACATAATAGAATATTAACTACGCATGTACATTTTCTGGAATGTTACAGCGACAAAGGTTGTGGCTTGCGCATTTGGCCAATGCAAACGACATTGGTCATGGTTTGCACACATCAACGTAACATGTGCGCATATGGAAAACAATATCTGAAGACGTTAGGCGACATTTGGCAAGTCCTACACTCATAAAACGCGGTGTGTGCACAACGGCAGGCGACATCGATCATGGCCTACACATATCATATGTTGCATGTGCTAATCAACTTGGCAATATCGGTCGTAGAATGGGCGCGTTGACAACGCCAGCCGTCATCTGTCATGGCCTACTTGTATTGGAGGTGTGAATATGTGTAATGAAGTCTACCAACATCGAGAGACATCATCCAAGGCATGCAAGCATCAAACATGGTGGTTGCGCATCGGCAGGGCGATATCAGTCATGGCCTGTGCACATCTGCCAACAGGTGATGACATCGGTCATGGCATGTATTCATCGGGTGTAGCATGTGTGTATATGAAAAAATGATGCCTGCTAATGTCAGGCTACATCTTCCAAAGCATGCATGCATCAAACGTGATGTGTGCACATCAGCTAGGATTCATCGGTCATGGCCTACAAGCATCGAACGTAGCATGTGCGCAATTTGATAGCCATGTCTTCTAATGGAATTAGCATCAGCCAAGGCCTGTAATCTTGACGCGTGGGGTTGCGCATGGGCTGGCCAACATCATTCGTGGCCTACAAGCATCGGCCAATGTCATATGACATCATCCAAGGCCTTCAACCATTAGCTGTGGCGTGTGCGCATTGATTGGGCAATATCAGTTGTGGCCTGTTTGAATAGGCCAATGTCAGGCGTCATCTTCCAAGGCATGCATGCATCAAAGATTGTGTGTGTGCATCGATTGGGAGACATCGGTCGTGGCCTATGTGCATTGGCCAATGGAAGACGACACCGCTGATGGCGTGTGCACATAAGATGTTGCATGTACTTGTATTGAAAATGATGTCTCCTAATGTAAGGAGGCATCGACCAATGCACGCACGCATAAAATGCGGTGTGTGCGCATCGGCAAGGCAACATCGGTCATGGCCTGCACTCATCAGAAATAGCTTCTGTGCATGTGGTGAACGACGTCTGCCAACGGCATCAACCAGAGAAATGGCCTGCAGGAATCACCCATGGCGTGTACGCATCAGTAGAGCGACATTACTCATGTCCTGGGAGCATCGACCAAAGTCAGATGACATCAACCAAGGCCTACACACATCAAACGTAGAGTTTGCGCATCGGCTGGGCGACATCAGTTGTAGTAGGTGCACATCGGCTTGGCGACATCATCGTGACCTGCAAGCATCTGTTAGGAGATGTTGGCCAACAATAGACAACATCATTAAAGGCCTGAAGGCATCTATCATTTCTTGCGCGCATCGGCTGGCTACATCACTCAATAGCAGGTACCATCAGTCAAGGAATGCATGCATCTAACGTGGCAGGTGCGTATCGGCTGCGCAAAATTGGTATCTTCCATTCAAAATCAACCAATTTTTACATGCATCTAACGTGGAATGTGCAAGATGACCAATGGTATGCATCATCATCCAGCAGACATTGGTCGTGGAGTACCCGTATCTATCGTGGCATAGGCACCTTTTTCAGCCGAATCGATCGTGGATTGCCCACATTGTGCATATTACATAGTTATCTTCGGGAATGTCATACAAAGATCATTCAGCCAACATTTGGCGTGGCCTTCCCCCCATCGCCCTTGGCATGCACACAACTGTCAACGACGTCGGACATGACTTGCATGCATCGACTTTAGCCTGCAAACAACGTTAAACCAACAACGAGTGTGGCATGCATACATCAATTTGCCAACATTGAACGTGGGTTTCCCTTATCATATTTAGCATACCCACGTAGGTCTACCGAAATCAAACGTTGTCTGTCTGAATCGTTCGTGACCTGCATACATCGATTTGGGAATGTCGGACGTTGCATGACCTCATTGTTTAAATAAAGGAACTTAAGGATAATTTATTTATTTGTGATTTTTTGGCTTTATTTTAAATTTTTTAAAATAACTTTCCTATTTTTTATTAATTAATTACGCATTTTTTGGGATTTTTTGGGAAAAACAATTATTCAAAAAAATAATAGAAATTGTTGAAATTATTGAATTTAATGTTACAATAACTATATGTGAATGTTTGCATAAATCTAATATATTTATCATATTTTTCCTAATTTTTATTAATTACTTACTCATTTTCAAGATTTGATGAAAAAAAATTCAAAAAAATTGTTGAAATTGTTGAATTTAAGGTAACTATATTTATTTGTGAATTTTTGGCGTTAATTTATATGTTTGTCATATTTTTCTATTTTTTTATAAATTATTTACTCATTCTCAAGATTTGCTCAAAAAAATAAAAATTAGAAAAAATTGTTGAATCTAAGGTTACTCTATTTATTTGTGAATTTTTGGCGTTAATTTTATATTTTTATAATATTAATTCTATTTTGACTATAATTACTTATTTTTCTGATTTGCCGAAAAAATTTAAAATTCAAAAGAGAATTGTTGAAAACTATGTTTTTTTTATGTATAAAAATTATTTATGATAAAAATTAAATGTGTGTTTTTACCTTAGAACGTATATATTTGGTTTGTAAATGTTCATTGGAAAAACGATGCGTACTCTTCTAAGTTAAAATCGACGCAATGAAATCAAGAGATCCATATGGGCCACGCATAGGACATAGTATGTGGGCATCAGCGAAAGACTGACAACATCGATCATGGGCCGCACGCATCGGATGAGAGCATATGGAAATTGACGTCCACCAATATTAGGCGATATCCTGTAAGGCCCGCATGCATCAAACGTGGTGTGTATGCATAGACGAAGCGACAACAATTGTGGCTTGCGCGCATCGGCCAATGGAAAATTAAATTGGTCATGGCCTTCATGTGACGACATAACATGTGCGCATATGGAAACTGATATTTGCAGACGACATCGGCTAAGACCTACACTCATTAAATGTGGTGTGTGCACATCGACAAATCACTTCAGTCGTGGTTTGAATGTATAAAAAATTATATGTGTGCATTAGTTGGGCTACATCACTCATGTCATGCGCACATCGACCAATGGTGGCTGACATCGGTCATGACCTACACACATCGAACATGCGCATATGGAAAAAGACATCTTGAAAATTCAGGGGACATCGTCCAAGGTCTTTACACCTCAAATGGGTTGTGTGCGCATTGACTAGGAAGGTTTTGGTCAGCGCATATCGGCCAACGACAAACAACATCAGTCATGGCCTGCACGCATCAGCGTAACATATGCGCATATGGAAAACAATTTCATCAGACGTCAGGAGACATTAGCCAAGGCCTATACGCATCTAACGTGGTGTGTGCGCAATGGAAGTCGATATCGTTCATTCCTCCATACATCAGATGTTGCATGTACTACTCAGCTTGGTGTTATTGGTCGGGGCATGCGCTCGTCGACAACGGTCGCGTCATTGGTCATGGCCATCTTGCATCAGACGTGTGCATATGGCTAACGACGTCTACTAACATTAGGCGATATCGTCCAAAGTATGCACGCATCAAACATGTTGTGTTCATATTGACTGGGCGACATCAATCATTGCCTACGCGCATCCGTGAACAACAGTAGACATCGATGAAGGCATGCGCGCATCGGGCATAGCATGTGCGTATATGGAAAATGACGTGTCCCAATGTAAGGCGACATCTTCCAAGGCATGGATGAATCAAACATGGAGTCTGCAGATAAGCTAGGCGTCATCAGTCTTTGCCTCCAAGCGTCAGACATCACAAGTGTGTAAGTGGCAAACGACGTCTTCCAATGGCATCAACATCAGCCAAGGTCTGCAAGATGGCATGTGCGCATAAAGTAGGCGACATGATTCATGGCTTACACGAATCAGCCAACATCATATGAGATTATTCAAGTCGTGCAAGCATTAGATGTGGCATGTGCGCATCGATTGGGAGAAATCACTTATGGCCTGCTTGCATCTACCAATGCTAGGTGACATCGTCCAATGCATGCTTGCATCCAACATTGTGTGCGTGCATCGCTTAGGAGACATCGGTCATGGCCTGCACGCATGGGCCACATGTAGACAACACCGGTTTAGGACTACACACATCGGATGTTTTGCATTTGCTTGTATTGGCAAATGATGTCTTCCAATGTTAGGCGGCATCAGCCAAGGGATGCATGCATCAAATGTAGTGTGTGCGCATTGTCTAGGAGAGATCGGTCATGGTCTGCATGCATCAAACATAGCTTCTACGCATGTGGCGAATGACGTATGCCAATTCCATCGGCAGCCAAGGACTCTAGGCATCACCCATGGCATGTGCGCAATGGTAGGGCGACATGTGTCATGTCCTGTGAGCATCAGCCAACGTCAGATGACATTGGCCAAGGCGTGGAGGCATCAAACATGAACTGTGCGCATATGCTGGGCGACAATAGCCGTGGCATGTGCACATCGACTTGGCGACATCAATCGTGACCTGCAAGCATTGGTTAGGATACCTCGGCAAAGGATAGACATCAGCAGCATAGGGCTGCACATATCTGACGTGTCTTAAGCGCATTGGCCGGCTACGTCGCTCAATGGCAGGCACCATCAGTCAAGGCATGCATATATCTAACGTGACATGTGCACATTGGTTTGGTAAAATTGGCGTCTTCCATCAAACATCAACATTTTTTTTGTATGTATCAGACGTGGAATGTGCACGTCGGCCAATGGAACGGGTCATCGGCCAGGAGACATTGACCAATGGAGTACCCGTATCAATCGTGGCTTATTCACCATTCTCAGCCAACGCTGATCGTGGACTTCCTGCATTGTGCACATTACATAGTCTTATTCAGGCCTGGCCTACAAACATTGTGCAACCAACGTTAGAAGAGACTGCCCCCATCGCCCTATGTCTACACACAATTTTCTATGTGATGTTGGACATGGCTTGTGTGCTTCGACTTTGGCCTGCACACAACCTTAAACAAACATCGGACGTGGCCTGCATACATTAATTTGCTGACGTTGTATGTGGGTTGCCCTTATAATATTTAGCATACACACATCGATCTGCCGACGTCAAACATCATTTGGCTGGATCGTTCGTAGCCTTCATACAGCGTCGAACATTGCGTGACCTCATTATTTAAATAAAGTAACTTAAGGTTACTATATTTATTTGTAAATGTTTGGCATTAATTTCATTATTTTCATAATTTTCCTTTTTTTATTAATTAATTATGCACTTTTTTGGGATTTACCTAATGAAAAATAATTAATCAAAAAAATTGTTGAAATTGTTGAAATTAAGGTTACTATAATTACATGTGAATTTTTTGCGTAAATTTTGTATTTATATCATATTTTCCCTATATCTTATTCATTAATTACACATTTTCGCGATTTGACAAATAAATATAAATTAAAAAAACACTATAGATATTGTTGAATTTAAGGTATCTATATTTATTTGTGAATTTTTGGCGTTAATTATAAATTTTATCATATTTTTCCTATTTTTTTTTTAAATTTATTACTTATTCTCGAGATTTTCTCAATATAATAAAAATTAGAAAAAATTGTTAAAATTATATAATTTAAGGTAACTCTATTTATTTGTGAATTTTTGACGTTAATTTTATAATTATATAATATTAATTTTATTTTTATTAATTAACTACTCATACTCTTGATTTGACGAAAAAAATAAAAATTCAAAACAAATTGTTGAAAACAATACTTTTATACATATCGTAGTTATTTATGATAAAAAGCAAATGCCTATTTGTAGTTTAGAACGTACATATTTGGATTTTACTTGTTCATTATAACTCATTAGAAAAATGATGTCTACTCCTCAAAGTTAGAATTGGTACAACGGAATAAAGAGCTCCATGTGGGAAACACATAGGACGTAGCATGTGGGCATCAGACATGTGAATTGGCGAACGACAGACGACATCGTTCATGGCCCGCACATATCTTACATGAGGATATGAAAAATGACGCTGACCAACATCAGGCAACATCCTCAAAGGCTCGCACGTATCAAACGTGGTGTGTGTGCATTGACGGAGCAACATCAGTTATGGCTTCCGCACATCATCCAACGGCCGACGAGATTAGAAAGGACCTGCACTAAACGGCGTAACATGTGCACATATGGAAAAGGATGTTTGCAGACGTTAGGAGACATCGGCCAATGCCTGCACGCATAAACCATTGTTTGTGCGCATCGTCTGGGTGACATTTGTAATGGCCTGCACACATCGAATGTAGCATGTGCGCTTCTGGAAAACTACGTCTTCCAGTGTCAAGCGAACTCGGCAATGGCCTGCACGCATCAAATGTGGTGTGTATGCAACGATAGGCGACACTGGTCATGGTTTGCTTACATCAAACGTTGCATGTGTTCATATGCTGGGCGACATCACTCGTGGCATGCGCACATCCGCCAAAGACGATCGACATCGGTCATGGCCTGCACAAATCAGAGTGTGCATATGGAAAACGGCGTTTACCAATGTCAGGGTACATTATCTAAGGTCTTTACCTATCAAACTCGTTGCGTGCTCATTGATAGGGCGACAAAGGTTGTGGCCTGCGCATATCAGCCAATGGTAAAAGACATCGGTCATGGCCTACACACTACACCATTTTAGGTCTACGGCAACACTAAATCTTGACAACGTTTATAAAGTGTTGCCTAAAATACTTTTGGGAACACTTTTAAAGTGTAGCCAATGATTTTGACTTTTAGCTACATTAATTTTAGCAACACTTCTAATGTGTACTCTTTAATGGGATAAACTACACTTTATAAGTGTTGTTAAAATATGATAAAATTGGCAACACCTATTTACATATATGACCACACTTCTAAAATGTCCTATTTTTATAATTGAAAAAACAACACTTTATAAGTGTTGCCTTAAAATTTTTCACTAAAACATTTAATTTTTTCACTCTCCCTCCAATTATTTTCGACTCTCCCTCCAATTTTTATGGGCCAAAAAAACATTAATAAATCATAAAACATTTAACTTTAGACTCTTTACTCTTTACTCCCTCCTTCAGCTTTCCTCTTTCACTTTTCTGATTTTGTGAAGGAACTGAAGAACCAACTGAAGGAGCTGAAGAACCAACGTGAAGAAAGCTGAAGAACAACGTGAAGAGTAGAAGTCGACCCAGAACAGAGATGAAGAGCTGAAGAGCTGAAGAGCTCAAGTCATTTTCTCCAATAACGATTTCTTCAATAGTAAGTACGATTCTCTTTTTCAATACGTTAGCTGAAGTGTTTGGTTTTTTGTTTTGTGTTTAGAAAGAATGAATGCTTTTGGGTTGTTGGAAAGATGATGAATTGAAGCTACACTTTTCTCTCAAGTTTCTCACTTAAGAACACGATTTCAAACAGGTTTAGTTGTTTTCCAGTTCACTGCCTGAAGAAAGCTACTCGTCCCCTTCCAGTTCACTGCCTGAAGAAAGGTAATGTTGTTTTCCTCATAGTTTTTGGTGCATATTAACTCTACCCTCCACTTACTCCACTTGTTTAACTATGTTGTGTATGTTGTTGTATTCCCTGATCCACTCGTGGGGCTACACTTTTTTGTTGTTGTTGTAATAATAGTAGTGCACATAGTTGAATATCACAATCTGCACATTGAAGAGAACCATCAGGTTTTGATTTGTTGTGCTACGTCATGAGTAATATATCACAATCTGCACATTGAGATGATCTCTTTTCTTTGTTCAGATATCAAATATCGATCTATCTTCAGGTGGGGGTTGTTGGTTTGTAAACAAATACTTTTCCCCTGCTTGGCCACAAATGATTTTTCAAATAAGTGACTCTGTGGTTCTTCCTTTGATTTTCATGTTAATTTCTGCAGATGCTTAAGATTTTCTTTGTTCTTATTCTGATTGTTGGTACTGTTGCTTGTCCATCTTTAAAACCTTTGTTGCACTACTAGTTAGATCTTGAAATCTGTGATACTGCTGCCTGTTTTCTTGGTTACTAGATATGTTTGTGATGCAATTAGCTAATTGATTAACTTCTCTAAATATATGTACTATCTGGATTTGAATTGTTCCCATAATCATATGCATCTCCTCTATCTTATCAATTAAACTCCAAGTTAACCTCCACTCTCATTGAATCATGTTCTTGAGACTTAGCGAGTCAGTCTCTAAAATAGCATTTGTGATCCCACACCTCTTGCAATAACTTAATGTTTTCCAAATTGCTGTGATTTCAGCTTCAATATTTGTCGTGTTGCCTATGCTTTGTGTTTCTGCATATACTAGATTTCCTTGGATTCCTATTATACAAAATCCGTAAGAGTTCTCTCCTGGGTTGACTTTGCTAGAGCCATTCGTTCTCTCTTAGGTTGCCTTGGGGTGGTAACAGGGGATCTATGATCTTGATTCACTTTTCAACAATTCCAATTGATTGCACTCACAGAAAGGGTGGTAGGAGAGGAAGAATGATGTAAGCTTGCTTCTCTTGTCAAGAAGGAGATGCAATTTCTTGTTGAGATCGCTGCAGGTCTTAGTCAACAAAAATCACCAACACTCAATGATAAAATTCTCAAGATAACCTAATAATATTACAGAGTCTAACTTATAATCCAGCGTATAACAATGGGTACTGGGATTACTTCTCTGAACTTCATGACGAACCTGCAGGACGGACCGTCATAGACTCGACGGACC